>NC_083776.1:27084338-27316838 GCF_963514075.1 Conger conger | reverse complement strand
GGAACAAATTAAAAACATTTTGCCCGTGCTTCCAACGAGGTTGGGGGGGTGCATCTTTCAGAAGAAATGCTCTTTGTGCTACATCCATCTCTGTCATGGGCTGTGAGGAGAGAGGCTTGAATTGGTGCGTAATCAGATTTCATAGATTTCATTTCCCACTGGCTTGCGGTAGAAGCTCAAAACCGCATTACTGGGATCAGCTGAGTGGCGTTCTGCTCCGGGAGGGACGGAGTTCTCACCCCTCTCAGAGCAGAGAGCAGCCAACAGGAATTCTTCAGCACAGAATGTGGAGCGCTGTTTGCTGGTGTGTTTGGTCCTGCTGGTCTAGTCTGGACTCGCTCGTTTATGTGTGTGTCCCCTGCCCTAGTCACACGCTTAATCTGAGGGGAGAGGGTTCATGGGATCACACTACCTACCCTCACTAATAACCACACTAAAAACGACCTACTCTCACTAATAACGACACTAATAACTACCTTCCCTCAACAAGCTATTGTGATGAGATATATGCTGGTTATGAAATTTTGCATAACATTCAAATCTTCAGTGTAAGCCTGACCCAGAGATGTTCTATAATGGGTTACAGTGCAGTTTGAAGGGATAGTCCACCAGTTTTTAAAATATTTTAAATATCATTTAGTGACTCAGACAGTTTCCGTCTGCAATGAAGGGTACTGTACATATTTACAGGAGTATCGGCCGACCTGTCGGATTTATAATGACTGTTGTGGGGCAATCACAGGTTTTTTGGCTTAATTAAATAAATACTCCTCTGTTTCACAGACATACAACTGTAACTTAAATTTCAATGGCCAGATAAGCTGCATCTGAATGCACCAGAAACTACCGCACATATCCACAATATCAATCAGTGGACACAAACCCTATCTGGGCTAATCGAAAACATACATTCAAAATGAAATCGTATTTGTAAAAGCTCCAGAACGTGAACAATCCCTTTCAGTAGCACGGCCTTGACTTTCTGAATGCCGTAATTACGACACTCATGTCTACCATAACACTGCATTCTCTCTTATCGGCCCCAAACAAAAACCAACGAAACGAACAAAAACAGAAAAGAATGAAGGAGTAAGACAAAGCATCTTGCAGGGCGAATGAATGAATGAGTGAAGGAATGAATGACAAGACGCAAAGGAAAAGAAACAAATGGAGGAACAAAGCGGCCTTTAAAGGAAAACGAGTGTGGAGAAGACGGCAGTGACGCCTCGCTGAGAGAGGGGAGGTGGGAAGCGTGAGCTCGGGGAGAGCAGCTCTGGAGGACACGTGCTGGAGAGAGGGGGGTCTCTTTAATCTGCCCCGGTAATGAGGGCCGTGAGGCTGGGGGGTAAGGTGCGGGAGCGGGAGCGGCAGCAACAAGACGGGAAAAACAGGAACAGGAAGCAGGGATGAATGGACAGGAAATTGTGAGACCTGCCAGCCAGAGCCCCGGAGCAGAGGCTTCCGATCGGCACTGAGGGCGCAGGGCGTGGCACAAACCAAACGGCCTGGAAGATGAACGGCCGAGTTCTCACTGATCTCTCACAGAGCTTCCCTATGTCCACAAACCGCCTTTACGCAGAATAACACTGCTGGCACACCAAAGGTAAGACCAAACGGGTACGTGGCCAGACATTCTGACCCCCTATATATTATTAACATACATATTAATAAGGTCAGACACAGTTCTGGGGGGGACATGGCAGTTGGGAGGTGTGAGGAGGAAGAAGCACTGAAGCAGCGAGTGGGTGAGGAACGCGGGCGGGACAGGGGAGCGCCGCAGGACGACGGGGCGAGAGCCCAGCTGCTCCTCCTGCAGCCGCAGCCCTGCGCGTGCTCGGTCGCGTTCAGCACGGCGAGGAGGCCAGAAACCTGCACCGCCGTCTACAGCGCTCTGCCACTCAGCCCATCACACAGCAACTAAAGCCCCTGCGCAAACCCTGAAGCCCGTCTTAGCAGCGAGCGAAGGAGCCGGAAACGGCTGAAGGCCCCGCACCCAGTTGAGACAGGTCTTTCATTTCATTTGTGTCGATTGTTTCTACACGGAATTTGCAGCAAGAAAAGGAGAACGGGAGAAAGAGAGGGAGAGCGAGAGAAGCCAATGTCTTTAAACAAAGGAAGACAAAAACGAAAAAGATGAAAAGGAAATGAGGAATCAAGACAGGCGTGAGAGTCACATGCTCGGTGCAGGACCTGTCCAATCAGTAAAGCCATGACAGGGGTCATGGAATGTGGTCATGACCTGGCCAATCAGCACAGGCATGACAGTCATGTGGTCTGTGCTTGACCTGGAAAATCAGGAAAGCCATAACAGGGTCATGGGGTCTGTGTTTGACCTGGCCAATCAGGAAAGCCATAACAGGGTCATGGGGTCTGTGTTTGACCTGGCCAATCAGAGGCATCACAGTCATGTGGTCTATTTTTGACTTTTCCTATTCAATCTTTGTATGAGTCTGGAAAGAAAGCATTACGACCTAAAGAGTTGTTTGTTGTGTGAAATATTGTTAAAGATATTTTGTAAATTCAAGTAATAAACCTAAATTGTGATAAAACAGTGCTCCACATTTTATGAAAGTCGAAAGTAAGACTTTAGGGTAAAGAAATCCAAAAACTGAGCAAGCTCGGCAGACTTAAAGAAAGGACTGAATTCTCCTAATGTCCTTGACATGAAAGTTGTTTCAATTAGCATTTTGAGTGGTTGGGTTTAATAAATAAAGAATACCTCTAAACATCACCAGCATCAGTGGCATTAAAAACATTTCACATTGGCAATTACCTAAAAATCAGCACGTTCTGTAACATGAACAATAACTGGTACAAAGCTGTTCTGATATTTATCCACCAAAGAAGAAATGTTCTGCAGATTTTTTCCATAATCACTGCAGTGTTTTTATTGATTAAATTTTCGGGGTGTATCAATCCACTGTGCACAGCTAAGTAATTCCGGCATGTTCATTTAGTCTTAGCATTAAATTGAGGCAGTGAATAGCCTGCAGTATGTTTGGCGTTAGCATTAAATTGAGGCAGTGTATAGCCTGCAGTATGTTTGGCGTTAGCATTAAATTGAGGCAGTGTATAGCCTGCAGTATGTTTGGCGTTAGCATTAAATTGAGGCAGTGTATAGCCTGCAGTATGTTTTGCGTTAGCATTAAATTGAGGCAGTGTATGGCCTGCAGTATGTTTGGCGTTAGCATTAAATTGAGGCAGTGTATAGCCTGCAGTATGTTTTGCGTTAGCATTAAATTGAGGCAGGGTATAGCGTGCAGTATGTTTGGCGTTAGCATTAAATTGAGGCAGTGTATAGTATGCAGGGTGTGTTTTGTGTTACACTAAGGCAGAGCATAGCCTGTCGCGCATTAGGATAAGGAAAGCAGTGTGCTGGGTGTTAGCATTATACATTCGGGGCGACATGGCTCAGGCAGTAAGAGCAGTCGTCTGGCAGTCGGAGGGCTGCCTGTTCGATCCCCCGCCCGGGCTGTGCGAGACACTGCTCCTGACGAGCTGGTCGGGGCCTTGCATGGCAGCCAATCGCCATTGGTGAGTGAGTGTGTGTATGAATGGGTGAATGAGAAGCATCAACTGTACAGTGCTTTGGATAAAGGTGCTATATAAATACCAACCATTTACCATTTTACCATTTACATTCTGCAGTGCAAGTCATGGAGGGATCCACAGTGTCTGCAGTTTTTGGATTCCAGTGACCTGACTTTAAATTCAAGACAATGAAAGAAATTGCTTCTTTTCAGCTAATCGATATGTTAAATTAAGCACTTAAGTGCTGAAACACACCAAAAACCAGGAGACACTGCAGCCTTCCAGAACTGGACTCAGAGCTTTGTGGTGTTAGCACTAAACCAATTGTTTGGTGTTAGCGTTACACTGATTGTTTGGAGTTAGCATTACACACAGGCAGTGTACAGTGTTTGGAGTTAGCATTACACCCAGGCAGTGAACAGTATTTGGTGTTAGCACCACACCCAGGCAGCGCACTGTGTTTTTGGGGTGGAGTCCCAGCTTGGTACCAGTCTGCTCTCATCTATAACACGTGAGGTCACAGGGTCAGTGGGCGGGGCTTACCATGGCCGCGGCGGCTGCCTGCGCTGCCACAGCCGTCTGATTGGCCTGGTGCTGCGCGGCTTTGATTTTGGCCTGCAGGTGTGCAGGGGGGTGGAAGTACTTGCACTTCTCGCGGGAGCAGCGGCTCTTGATGTAGTCCATGCAGACGGTCACCGTGTTGTCGCTGGTGTCGATCATGGGGCTGTCGCTGGGGTGAGCGAAGCGGCAGTCCGTCTCTCCCCGCGCACAGTTACCCCTCTGGAACTCCCGACACACCTGCGCGTACACACACACATGCACACGCGCACGCACACACACACAAACACACACACATATACACACACACACACACACACACACACACACGCAGGCAGGCACACACACACACACACACATATATACACACATACACACGCACGCACACACACGCAGGCAGGCACACACACACAAACACACACAAACACACACACATATACACACATATACACACACACACACACACACACACACACACACATACACACACACACACGCACGCACGCAGGCAGGCACACACACACACACACACACACATACGCATGCACGCACGCACACTCACACACACACGCACACACGCATGCACACACATATACACATATATACACACACACACGCACACATACACACACATACATACACACACGCACGCACGCACGCGCACACACACACACACACACACACGCACGCACGCGCACACACACACACACACAGGCACGCACGCACACTCACACACACACACACACAGGCGCACATGCATGTACGCACACACACAAACACACACACACACGCATGCACACACATACACACATACGCACAAACATGTGCAAACGCACACAAACACGTGCAAACACACACAAACACATGCACAACACATCCACGCACACAAATACATGCATACAATGCAAATATACACACAAACACAAACAAGCACGTTAACACATACACACACAATAGGACAACACAACATGACACACAGTCAGAAAGAGTAACAAGTACATCAATAGGTATTACAGATTAATGTATCATTGCATCTTAATTGCAATGTTTCACTTCAAATAACTTGCTAACTAAAACGCTCAGTTACACCTGAAATAGCACGTATTACATGAAGAAGTCGCACATCGTCTTAAGTGTGAACACAGGCAAAGTGAGATTTCCCACCTCCAACTTTGTTTAGGGCTGAATCAAAATGGAAACTACACTTTCCCTCATTGTTAACTGCAAGCTTGTTGAGGCATATTCTGATTGGTCCCTCCAGCTTTTTGGTGTTGAAGTCTAGTCAAGGGGGGTTGTGATTGGTCACCTCCTGCTTTTTGGTGTAGAAGTCTAATTAAGGGGGGGTTGTGATTGGTCATCTCCAGCTTGTTTGTGTTAAAGTATAATTAAGGGGGGTTGTGATTGGTCAACTCCAGCTTGTTTGTGTTAAAGTCTAATTAAGGGGGGTTTTGATTGGTCACCTCCAGCTTGTTTGTGTTAAAGTCTAATTAAGGGGGGTTGTGATTGGTCACCTCCAGCTTGTTTGTGTTAAAGTCTAATTAAGGGGGGGGGGGGTTGGGATTGGTCACCTCCAGCTTGTTTGTGTTAAAGTCTAATTAAGGGGGGTTGTGATTGGTCACCTCCAGCTTGTTTGTGTTAAAGTCTAATTAAGGGGGGTTGTGATTGGTCACCTCCAGCTTGTCGGTGCGCAGTAGCTTCTGCGTGTTGGAGGACCCCTGCATCGTGACGGGGGGGCTGCTGGGCATGATGACGGGGGCGCTGGGCAGCATCTCCGTGGGAACCAGCCCCACCCCGTGCGTCATGGGGGTGAGGTACGGCGCGTAGCTGAGGGCGGGGCTCGTCCCCAGGCCCTGCGTGACGGGAAAGGAGGGCTGTGCGGAGAGAGAGAGAAGAGGACATTCACCTGCATTAGCCTCGGAGCAACACCGACTGGGCCCTGCGTAATGCATTACATCTGCTTAGCACTTCCTTAATAACCCAGCGCTTTTCTGCTGGGCCCAGCGTAATGAATTACATCCATTTATTGTCTTGCTAATAACCCAGCGCTTTTCTGCTAGGCCCAGCGTAATGAATTACATCCATTTATTGTCTTGCTAATAACCCAGCGCTTTTCTGCTAGGCCCAGCGTAATGAATTACATCCATTTATTGTCTTGCTAATAACCCAGCGCTTTTCTGCTGGGCACCTGCTTAATGCATTACATCCATTTATTGTCTTGCTAATAACCCAGCGCTTTTCTGCTAGGCCCCTGTGTAATGCATTACACTCGTTCAGCGTCTCCCTAATAACCCAGCGCTTTTCTGCTGGGCCCCTGTGTAATGCATTACACTCGTTCAGCGTCTCCCTAATAACCCAGCGCTTTTCTGCTAGGCCCCTGTGTAATGCATTACACTCGTTCAGCGTCTCCCTAATAACCCAGCGCTTTTCTGCTGGGCCCCTGTGTAATGCATTACACTCGTTCAGCGTCTCCCTAATAACCCAGCGCTTTTCTGCTGGGCCCCTGCGTAATGCATTACACTCGTTCAGCGTCTCCTTAATAACTCAGCGCTTTCCTGCTGGGGCGGTGAGCTCTTTGTGGAGTTGTGAGAGTATGAGAGTATCTGTGGGCTGAGCAGGAACAGGCGTGTAGTACACTATGAGAGCTCCTACGTCACCATGCTCACTGGGCACAAACACAAAGCAACAGCCAAAACGCCGATCCGTTTCACACCACTGCACTGCCACGACAACTGCAGTCTACACCACAACAACAACAATCTTTTGTTTCCCTAAAGACTGATGCAACTGTGAGACAAGCGATGGTCTGTCTCGTTATGTCATTCACTGACTGTATGAATTCAATTGCTGGCTAACATTCAATTACCGGCTGTTAGCTGACAATGTTTGTCCGTACCAGATAGCGCTAATGAAGCTAAATGAATGCTAATTTTAACTGAGCTACAAAGGACTTCTTGGACATTGGCGCAAACGCAGTCAAAATCTTTAAGAATCTACATAGTCCCTTATCAAGTACTTATCAAGTAACTATATTTGACAAGAGCAGACGTAAAGGGTGTACTATAACCGGCATTTCCAACATGGCTGTTCACTGCATGGGTAGGACCAGGGGACATCCCCCTCTATACTCAAGTTTACCTCTGAGCGGTACTGTTAATCTTATCCGCTTTAGCTATTACTAAAAGGTACATTAGCTAAGATTTTTGTGCCAAGACATTGTTACAAGACTATTGTAAATCCCTTCCTATCATTGAAAAAGGCTCACTGACATGTTGACTCACCCTGTGCCTGTGTTCATAGTCCAAATATACAGTTGATGGCCCAACACTCTGTATCAAAACATTGTATAGATCTGCAATAACTCAAGCACATTGGTTGAAAATTGATTCTAATTGCCACAGCCAATGCCGTTTCAAGAGAGGGGGAGGGATACAAGGTGTAGTGGTTTGAAGGTGTTTGTTGCTGCTATTCCTCTCTTGTTAGAAGTCCAAAATTACCTATTGTACCTAGGTATTAGTTGTGGGCATTATAGTTCCTCTCAGTGATTCCTTTATTAATTGGATTACAGTGGTATTTCTGATTAGTCTTTGTGAACGACTCAAAGGATCCATCTGCTGCCTGCATTTGTTCAGCACCGATTTGGTGAGATCCTCGGGGCAGAAAAGCTCATTTGCACTGGTGCTAAACCTAATTTTAAACCAAACTTCTCACTTTGTTAACACAACCGTGTACAGTTTATGCATACTTGTATTTGCGTAAACACACACACACACACATATATATATATATATATATATATATATATATATATATATATATACACTACACATCACTGATGATGCTTAGGCAAAGCAATAAAATGCAGTCTACGGTAAATAAATGGGAGGCACCGTATTTGGTCTGCTGCAGTGTCTTTTCAGACAGTATTCTCCATATAAAACGCACTGGAGCAGCTAGCTCTGTGGGCTGCAGCCTGTAATAAAGCCAACCCGGCAGCCAGCACTATTTTCACAGAGTATGAAACATTATTAAACATTAATCATTCATATCGCTGTAGGCTCCACTCCCATGCTCTGCTCATGAATGTCCTTCATAACCTGCAGAGCAGTGCAGAACCAGAGAGGCCGGAGCCAGCAGACCTTCTACCCCTGTGACAATGTATGTCGCTTACAATAGGACCTCTCGGTCTCTCTGCGTCTCTTGCTCTATAATTGTACTACAAATTTGAGGGCGGGGCTGTGCATAAGAGAGGGCGGGGCTGTGCATAATTAAGGGCGGGGGCTGTGCATAATTAAGGACGGGGCCGTGCATAATTAAGGACGGGGCCGTGCATAATTAAGGGCGGGGCCGTGCATAATTAAGGGCGGGGCCGTGCATAATTAAGGGCGGGGCTGTGCATATCTGGGGCGGGGCTGTGCATAATTGAGGGCGGGGCTGTGCATAATTGAGGGCGGGGCTGTGCATAATTGAGGGCGGGGCTGTGCATAATTGAGGGCGGGGCTGTGCATAATTGAGGGCGGGGCTGTGCATAATTGAGGGCGGGGCTGTGCATAATTGAGGGCGGGGCTGTGCATAATTGAGGGCGGGGCTGTGCATAATTGAGGGCGGGCTGTGCATAATTGAGGGCGGGGCTGTGCATAATTGAGGGCGGGGCTGTGCATATCTGAGGGCGGGGCTGTGCATATCTGAGGGCGGGGCTGTGCATATCTGAGGGCGGGGCTGTGCATATCTGAGGGCGGGGCTGTGCATATCTGAGGGCGGGGCTGTGTATAATAGGGGGGGGGTTGTGCAGGGTACTCACGACGGCGTGCTGCATGCTGGTGCCCGGGATCATGAACTGCATCTGCTGAGCCAGCATGGCCGCGGCCGTCTTCTGCTGGATCAGGTTGTTCCGGCCGTTAATCTCCAGCTGGGTCTTCAGATGGCCCGGAGGGTGCAGGTACTTGCAGTTTTCTCTTGTGCAGCGGCCCTGTCGAGAGAGAGAAAACACACACACTGTTAACGGCGGCGGGCCAAACGACGCGCGTGAAACGGGCCGCTGCAGAAATGCCCACGGCAGGGAGACGCGTGTGTCAGTCAGGCTGAAGGACCAACCGGCACGCTGCAGGCACAGAGACCCAAACTGCCGGAAAAACTGAAGCGCTGAGACGGAAAATGTACGTTAGAGGCTGACAGAAAACAACAGCAGCAGCAGCAGCAGCTGTCTACACAGGCCATGGGAGCAACAGCCCTGCCAGCCTTACAATACACCAGAGTCACAACCCTGCCCTTAACAAGACCGCTCACACACATCAGAGCTATACAATACACACATCAGTCTCAACCCAGCCAGCTATACAATACACACATGCATCAGTCACAACCCAGCCAGCTGTACAATACACATATACATCAGTCACAACCCTGCCAGCCTTATAATACACCCACCAGAGTCATAACCCTGCCCTTAACAAATACACACACACATCAGGAGCTAAACAATACACCCCCACATCGGTCACAACCCAGCCAGCTGTACAATACACATATACATCAGTCACAACCCTGCCGTCAGCAAGACCACACTCACATCAGAGCACCGAACACTGGGAGGAGCATGGCTTCATACTCCCTTAAGCGCTGAGGAAACTGGATTGGTCAGCTCTGGTTGCATTAAGTTTAATTGTCAAGGTCATGCGGCAAAGGGAGGCTAATTTTCACCTTTAGACCTTCGGCTGCGTGTCTTTGGATTGTGGGAGGAAAACAGAGTGCCCGGAGGAGACTCTCTCTCCACACAGAGAGAAACTCAGAACCCAGACCTCCTTCTTGAGAGGCAACACTGAATGCTGGATGTGAATTCTGGTTCTTCAGCAACATCGTTAACTAATATAATGCATATATACCCACTAACCTGCTCATGTAATTCAGGCGAATGCACTTATTGTCTCTTACAGTGCAAGTCAACCACAGACAACGGCCTCTGCTAACAGCAGTGTAATGCAAATGTGCTGTAAGACAGGGTAGCTCTTAGAGCAGCACCGCGCAGGAAACCAGACCTCCGACAGCCAAGCCTCACAACACTGCAATTAGTGCAGCTCGCTGAGGGCTGGTGGCGAGGGGCGGCTTATTAACGTGCTGCAGCACTGTGCAGAGCCTGGGTTTGTACACTCGCTTCATCGCAGATCTACTGGAAGAGAAAGGCTTTGTTTCTGCGTGTTGAGAGCGGTGGCCGCCTGCAGTACAGGCTCTCACAGCGAGGGCTGCAGACGGGCGTGGCAGACGCGTCCCTCTGGAACCGGCACCGGCCGCCGAGAAACCCTCCCTCTTTTAGCTCTTATTATTCACACCCACAGCCTTCAGTGTCCCTGTCCTCTGCCATCTATGCCATCTACGCCCTGATGCCGTGTCGAACGATTGCCGAGCAGCAGAGGAGAGAGCAGCAGTGAGATCTACACAGAGGATAGAGCAGCAGTGAGATCTACACAGCGGAGAGAACAGCAGTGAGATCTACACAGCGGAGAGAGCAGCAGTGAGGTCTACACAGAGGAGAGAGCAGCAGTGAGATCTACACACCGGAGAGAGCAGCAGTGAGATCTACACAGCGGAGAGAGCAGCAGTAGAGATCTACACAGCACGCTTTGGATAAAGGTGCTATATATAAATGCCAACCAGGAGAGAGCAGCAGTGAGGTCTACACAGTGGAGAGAACAGCAGTGAGATCTACACAGTGGAGAGAGCAGCAGTGAGACCTACACAGAGGAGAGAGCAGCAGTAGAGAGCTACACAGTGGAGAGAGCAGCAGTAGAGATCTACACAGTGGAGAGAGCAGCAGTAGAGATCTACACAGCGGAGAGAGCAGCAGTGAGATCTACACAGAGGAGAGAGCAGCAGTAGAGATCTACACAGTGGAGAGAGCAGCAGTAGAGATCTACACAGAGGAGAGAGCAGCAGTAGAGATCTACACAGTGGAGAGAGCAGCAGTAGAGATCTACACAGTGGAGAGAGCAGCAGTAGAGATCTACACAGAGGAGAGAGCAGCAGTAGAGATCTACACAGTGGAGAGAGCAGCAGTAGAGATCTACACAGTGGAGAGAGCAGCAGTAGAGATCTACACAGTGGAGAGAGCAGCAGTGAGATCTACACAGTGGAGAGAGCAGCAGTAGAGATCTACACAGTGGAGAGAGCAGCAGTAGAGATCTACACAGTGGAGAGAGCAGCAGTAGAGATCTACACAGAGAAGAGAGCAGCAGTAGAGATCTACACCGTGTAGAGAGCAGCAGTGAGATGATTCTATAAGAATGGCTTTGGGAACAATTTAGGCTACACTGTGAAGTTCTGAAGAACAGCACAGTTCTGTTACAGTTGATTCTGATAAAAAAATCCTTTTTGAGAGTATTTATGAAAAACAACAAGATCCACTTTTTAGAGGCCAGTGCTGTACATTTTGTATTTACAATGTTCCCGGCTGAATAAAAACACACTCCACTTGAACAGTGCCTGGAATACTCATAGGATACTCCTACTCAATCCCCAACAAGGGGATTCTATCAACTGGTAGTGATTCTTGCTTTCCATACATCATCACCTCTTGCTGAAGAAGAGTAGTCAGCTACAGCTAAATCCGGTTGGCTATGCACCAGTGGAAAAAAAGGATTTTCACATTTGCACATATGAATAAAGGACCTACAATTTTTAAAAATTCAGATTTCCTTGAAGAATATTTAAATTTTGAATAGGATTCTGACAGCCCTAGTAGCAACCAGTACACTTTAATCACAGCTGTGCGCAACACTATTAAAACGGTCTAAAAAGTGTAGGGATTAGCTACGCAACACAATGTATCAATTTAAACTGGAGGGATTACCTATGTGACACAAATTGGCAGGACAGAGCTGAAGAGGGATCCCATGAGTCCCAGATGAAAGTGGTTCAGTCTGGAACTTTGACATGAAGTAAAACCTGGGAGGATCAGGGCTGCAGACGAGCTCTCTCTGTCAGGGACAGAAGGCCTCACAGGCCTCCGAGGTCGGTTATGAAATTTGGGCAGTGTTTCTGTGGCCTGCGTGACCGCGTTAGTCACCATGAGTGTTTAGTGTGATTACAGCACACCGTGGGAAGTTCATTACCCTCTCCCAGGGTGGGGGAAACGCACTGCGTGTGATGGAATGATGGTCACTGTCTGTAGAGCAGATACAGTGGACACACACACACACACACACACACACACAGACAGACAGACAGACGGAGACACACACACACACACACACCCGCGCACACACACCCACCCACACAAGCTACACACGTGCATACTGTACAAGGACAAAAACACAAACAAGCTACACACATACATGCCACAGCGACACACAGACGCACTCAAACAAAGCGATTTCCCTTCCTCCTCAGACCCTGTGCACGCAGTACCGGGGGCGGCCCCGTGAGCAGATGAAGGTGCTGTCGCAGCGCGGAGCTCGGTTACGGGCGGCTCTGATCACTTCTCAATCACAGGCAGAGAGCGCTTTCAGAATGGCCACTGCGTTTAGACGCCTGCAGCCTGCAGTACACAGCCCCGGCTCGCTCACAGGGGCCTACAGCCCTCGGCCTCTCTGTGTGAGGAGGGAGGGAGAGGTGGGGTGTGAGGGGGATGTGCCCGGAATACAGCAGAAATCTCCGCTGGCAGCGGGGAACGAGCGCAGGGTAACAAAGACGCCGTCCCGGTCCAGCTGCACTAAAACAAACAGACAAGAGCGTGGCTGTGAAGCAGCCAGTGGCCCCAGGCTTAAAGGAACAGCTGACTGGCCACAAACCAGCGCCGAACGAGGGGACGGGCTGCGCACGGAAACAGGGGCCCGCTCTGAGCTGGGCTGGAGGAAGAGCCCCGCACAAACAGGCCCCGCCCCGCCCAAACAGGCCCTGTCCCGCCCAAACAGGCCCCGCCCCGCCCAAACAGGCCCCGCCCCGCCCAAACAGGCCCCGCACAAACAGGCCCCGCACAAACAGGCCCCGCACAAACAGGCCCCGCCCGAACAGGCCCCGCCCCGCACAAACAGGCCCAGCCCCGCACAAACAGGCCCCGCCCCGCACAAACAGGCCCCGCCCCGCACAAACAGGCCCTGCCCGAACAGGCCCCGCCCCGCCCAAACAGGCCCCGCCCCGCCCAAACAGGCCCAGCCCTGCCCGAACAGGCCCTGTCCCGCCCAAACAGGCCCTGTCCCGCCCAAACAGGCCCCGCCCCATCCACCCAGCCCCGCCCCATCCACCCAGCCCCGCCCGTGCACATCTATCGGGCGCGCTTTGATCACAACTTCAATGAGTGAGCCTCCCTCACTGCAGAGCAATCATTCTGATTAAGGGCTACAAGCACATCTCCCACGAGTCAAATCCCATGTACGACTACATTAATGACAAGCAAATTTGCTCTGCTGAATATTCCAATTAAAGGACAAGAGGATAAAAAAGAAATGCTACTAATTTCATAAACAGATTAAGATTATTCTCACTTAATCGGCTTAAGACTCTCCCCCGCCCATATTCATATGAATAATTCCCATTAATAGCCCATGTGACTGCGGCTCTCAGTCTGAGGACTCCTATATCAGAGTTCGACTAGAGCAACATCATGCTCACAGAAATGACCAATACCCTGTTTAACACTGCAGTAAAATCTCTCAGCTTCTAGAAAAATCCGAACCACAATTCTTCAATTAAAATCTCTGGGCCCTTACATTTCTTTTGTATCATGTTGGAAATATAGACACAGTTGTGACTTCATTTTGTTTGCAGATGCAGAGACCGGTCTACTGTAAGGCTCACCTGGTTTGCCCAAAAAGCACAATCTCAGCATGTGCAAAATCCTGCTGCCAGAATACAGGGCTAAAGAGAGAGCACACTACAGCTGTTTTTTAATCCCTTCACTGGATACCTATTCATCTGAGAATTGTTTTTAAGGTTTCTTCACTCACTTTCATGGACTTGCTCCAGATGATGATCATTTAAATTCTGTTATTACAAACCCAACTCAAAGAATGGGGAAGCTGCCTTTACTTCCTACGGCCCCAGACTTAGGATCAACCTTCCTGAAGGTCTGAGGACTGTTGAAATACTCCTAAAAAGAAACTGAAAACTATTTTTCATTGGTTTTCATCAGCAGTTGTTTCTGAGGAGTTAGTCATTTGTTTAGCATTTTACTGCATCTCATTTACGTTTTGTATTTTCATGATTTGCATTTAATTTTGTTTCTTCATTTAATTCCATTATTTGTTTCACATTGTGATGCACCCGTGTGTATAAAATGTGCTAAATAAACTGACTGATGGACTTGATTGATTGTCTGATTGATTGAAGGGGATCGCAGGCCAGTGCTGACAGCAAGGCAATGCACAATGAGTGCGAGCGTCAGACGCGGTCTCCGTCACATCCCTGCGTGGGGCCGACGTGCAGACCGGCTGTGGTAAGAAGCGCAGGGGTGAGGAGGGGCGGACATGGTCGTCTCTGCTCTCCCAAATCCATCCAACTTGAGAGAGAACGAGAAAAATGCATTTTAAAAACGCGAAACAAACTGTACGCGTCACACCGGATTACGACTTTCGACTGAATGCTTACGTTTAAACGGAAAACTACGTTGTAGGTAAAACTGCCCACGGGAAGTTCACGTGCTCCCATAATGCAATTGTGCAGGGAGCAGAATGTCTTCAGCTGGCCATTAGCATTTCCCTGAATGGGCGTCTGTGCTGCGCTGGGTCAGACTGAGAGCTGCCCATTCATCCAGCAGCGCTGGTCTGCGTTCCTCATTAACAAAGGTCAACAGTGCTTTCAGAGGGCGGGGCTGGCGTGCAGTCTTTATTTAGTCACATAAACGATGTGTGTTCTCCATTCACACTGAACATGTGCACGTGTGTGTGTGTGTGTGTGTGTGTGTGTGTGTGTGTGTGTGTGTGTGCGCGCGTGCGTGTGGGTGTGGGTGTGGGTGTGTGTGTGTGTGTGTGTGCACGCGTGTGTGTGTGTGTGTGTGTGTGTGTGTGTGTGTGTGTGTGCGCGTGCGTGTGCATGTGGGTGTGTGTGTATGTGTGTGTGTGTGAGAGTGTATGTGTATGCGTGCGTGCGTCCGTGTATATGTGCGTGCCTGTTTGTGGGGGGGGGGGGGGGGGGGGGGTCAGTGTAATGCAGTAGACTCTCTGTTCCTCCACAGGAACAAGTCCGTGCTCTGTGCGATTACACCAACCCCCACCGGCGCTGTGGCGCTGCCAGTCTGATGGCGCGTTAGCGGACCGGTAATGACATTCACTTTAACAAGCGGGCAGCGTCAGAATGTCAGTGCCGGAGCGGCGCGTGTAATGGAAGCGGACGCGCGGGATTAGCGGCACTTCTGCCCCAGACAGCGGCCTGCGCTTAACCACAGGAACCGGCCGGTGATTACCTGCTCTTCAGCGAACGGACGGATGGATGTGCTCTGGGCCACTGCCGTGTCCAAAACACAAGGGAATGATGTTAACTGTCTGACCGGGAGGGCTGACTATGGGAGGGGGAGCGCTATGGGGGAATACTGGTTCCGAACAAAAATGAACCAGTGGAAAAAAAAAGGGAGATCATCAACTCTCCAGTGTCCACCACACTCTGTCCAAGTTTGACAGACGCAAAACACCTGGGATTAGTTACTCTTGCAGTCCACTTGCATCTTTCAGCATGCCTGACAAATGACAACAGGTGTTATTATAGTTATTTCAGTTTCAGTAATGATGCACTACTGCAGTGGGAGGTGAACTATATCAAATATTCAGTGAGACTATTTTCAGGAAAAGTGCACTGAGGTGGAATTTTCTTCGTTAAACAAATACATTGAATGCGTTGTTATTATTATTACGAAATTGTCAACGGTAATGCTGCAGAGATATCAGCCATTACGCAGTGTGCAAGCACACCAGAAGTGCAACAGAACACAGTCTGAGGAGCTGAAAATAAATGCATCTGGAGCTCTGGAGGGTAGAAACAGTCAGCAGTGAGGGCCCTGGGGTGGGGCAGGGCTGCACTGCAAGGGCTCCTGAAGCTGACCGTGACTTTCTATTGGCCCAGAGACACACTGCAGCTGTTACACGCACGCACGCACGCAGACACACGCACGCTCCCTCTTGCTCATTCATAATACAGGGACAGAACGGTAATCTCCTCCATGCTAATTTGTGTTTGTGTCCCTTGTTTGACATTTCCCAGGTGCACAGTATGAACACACTTGCTTCACCAGCAGGAACGATACAGATGAGCTGACAGTGATCTGTGATCAACATGCCAGGCAGAGAGAGAGAGAGAGAGAGCGAGAGAACAAAAGTGTGAGAGAGGGTGTGAGAGAGAAAGAGAGAAAGAGGGTGGGAGAGAGACAGAAAAAGAGCAAGAAAGAGGGAGAGAGAAAATGACAGTGTGAGAAAGAAAAGGGTGGGGGAGAGAACAACAGAGTGGAGAGGAGGGAGAGGGCGAGAGAGTAGCACCTTCCATCGACACAGAGGGAAAATGCAATTAACAGTAGGCATCGGTGCCAAGTCCGTAAGCTTCCCTGACTTTGTTTCCTTTCCTGATTTAGACTTCCACACTGCGCAACCTGGCGGCTCCCACCCGCTCCCCGGCACAGACTACACCGCTTTGTGTGTTCCTGAACAACACTTATTTACAGGACAGCGTGTATATGGATGTGCTGCAGCATCTCCTGTGCTCCAGCAGAAAGGCTCAGAGTATCATGCTGCCGGTCCTTTCTACCCGCCTCGATGCAGCACAGCTCCACCGTCTCCGAGTGGGCCCATCCCAAACCCTTCCTGCGCACGGCATAAATATCACTGCGGCCCGGCGTTATCCGTCTCCCGCATTGGCACGGGGGAGACATAACCCCCTGCACAGACCCATAAAGCTTTAGCTCAGGGTACGGGTGTTCCGCCTCTCCTCCTGTATTAGAACTCATAAAGCTGTTTTAGTGCTCAGGTTTTTCCGTCATATTGAGAGCACCCAGTCTCCTCTCCTGTGTTAGTCCACATGAAGCTCTTTTAGCTTAGCATGCGAGTACACACCCCATCTCCTCTCCTGTGTTAGTCCTGATGAAGCTCTTTTAGCTTAGCATGCGAGTACACACCCCATCTCCTCTCCTGTGTTAGTCCTGATGAAGCTCTTTTAGCTTAGCATGCGAGTACACACCCCATCTCCTCTCCTGTGTTAGTCCTGATGAAGCTGTTTTAGTTTAGCATGCGAGTACACACCCTGTATCCTCTCCTGTGTTAGTCCTGATAAAGCTGTTTTAGTTTAGCATGCGAGTACACACCCTGTATCCTCTCCTGTGTTAGTCCTGATAAAGCTGTTTTAGTTTAGCATGCGAGTACACACCCTGTATCCTCTCCTGTGTTAGTCCTGATGAAGCTGTTTTAGTTTAGCATGCGAGTACACACCCTGTATCCTCTCCTGTGGTAGTCCTGATAAAGCTGTTTTAGCTTAGCATGCGAGTACACACCCTGTATCCTCTCCTGTGTTAGTCCTGATAAAGCTGTTTTAGCTCAGCATGCGAGTACACACCCTGTATCCTCTCCTGTGTCAGTCCCCATAAAGCAGGTTTAGCATGCGAGTACACACCCTGTTTCCTCTCCTGTGTCAGTCCCCATAAAGCAGGTTTAGCATGCGAGTACACACCCTGTTTCCTCTCCTGAGTCAGTCCCCTTAAAGCAGGTTTAGCATGCGAGTACACACCCTGTTTCCTCTCCTGTGTCAGTCCCCATAAAGCAGGTTTAGCATGCGAGTACACACCCCGTTTCCTCTCGTGTCAGTCCCCATAAAGCAGGTTTAGCATGCTGGTGCACTCCTGTCTCCTCTCTGTGGTAATCATGGGATTTGGGGATAGTTATCCTCTGCCTCTGCAGGGGGAGAGGCTGCCTGCCGCTCCCCTCTCAGTTCCAGCCTGTGACTGTGGGCCGTGAGCCGGGCTTAAACAGCAGGTAACCCTTCTCCTAGGAGCGTCCTCTTATCCCCCTCCTCAACACAAGAGGATCAGCAGCAGTTTCCCAAAGCAGAGTCCAGCATAGCACCTCTGCCACTCTCCACACCAACAGCCAATGGGACGGACTGAGGCGCAGGACTGCCACTCAAATATGCTGCATGAGGACAGATGATAATTCTCCGGAGCGCCTAACATGGGGAAATTACAGCGACCGTTTTCTGTATCAGCAGAGCACATCCCTGGAGGATGGGTGTAATAGTCTCACTTCCCTGCTGACCACAGCCGGGCTCATAGTAAGGATAGCAGCGGGGGGTAACGACACATCCATTTGTATTTCAGGAACAGTGGGAAGTGCACTGCGAAAATACCTACAGGTGGCCAACGCGTCTCCCAAATCACAGATTGCCTGTGACAATTCAGCCAAGTCTGACAGCCGTGCTGATCACACTGTGCCTGCCCGTCAGAGGCACGCAACGGGACTTCAGCAGGGCTGAGGTTGCTGATGGAGTCTCACCCCGGAGAGGCAGAACCCGCAGAGCCCAAACAGAAATTTGAGCAGACCTGAACATGGAACAAGAACAAAAGAGTAGTAATGAGGGGAAAAGCAGCTGGGGTCTGACGCTCGTGCGCCCGCCTCTCTGTCCACATTTCAAAATGAATCGCGTCTTTTTTTTCCCCCAAAACAAAAGATGGCCTTGCAAGACATTTCCCTCAGTGCAGCTGCATAGCTGTATGAAAGCGACAGGCCGCGGCAGCCGACGTGATGAGCTGCAGTGCGAGTCTAACCTCCGGTCTTCACCCTCCTGGATCAGAGGAGAAGCCACATTCAGGCTCCGTCTGCAGGACAGAGCCATTACCATCTGCAGAGCCCAACACCTTCCCTTCCTCAAATGTTCAAAACCGGATTCTTTCAAATTTCTATTTATGAGCTTGATGCTTGCATCAAGGTTTATTGTTATTACTACTATTATGAATAATAAATAAAAACCGACGACTGCGGAGGGATGATGTTATTGTGATGAATAGCGATGACTCATCATGCAGAACAAGGGCGTAAATACTACGGTCCCCAAACGGGACGCTGTCAGCCACCAATCACGTCCCCGGTGATGTCACATCTACACCACGCACCGAGAGGAGGAGAAGGAGGAGGAAGAGGAGGAGGAGGAGGAGGAGGAGGAGGAGGAGGAAGAGGCAGGAGGTGTATGGGCTGTTCGTGAATCCACACATCTACTCAGCCTTACAATATTCTAATTCAGAAATTATATACATCTACACACAGTCTCTATCTCTATGCATCTCTCTACACACACACACACACACACACACACACACACACACATACACACACACACACATCCTATATCGTAGGATTAGCAGATGCAGATGGACGCTCCCTTGCTCTGGGAGAAGGCCGTTTCTTTCTCTCTGACTATTTAATGGCTTATGAAAGCCACTTTCTCTGGATACGTTTAGAAAGGTACATGATACACGCTCTCATTCTCTGTCATAATGGAACATCAGCACCAGCCTTGCCACCCCCCTCCCGTCTGTCTCCTTGAAGGAGTCTATCTATCGCTCTCTCTCTCTCTCTCTCACTCACTCTATCTCTCGCTCTCTCACTCAGGCTCCGTCTGAAATGGAGTATAAAGTCGTTGCGCCAATGCAGGATTCTGTTTTTAACACAGAAAAAAAGAGCCAAAATGCAGGGGGGGAAATACACTGCATTGTATAAGCGCAGATATCCGTCCTATGGGTTTAAAAATATATATATATTATCAGACTGTGTTGCTTTGATCACAACGCCAAAACATTATTTGTAGCTTATTTCATCACATAAATCCGGCTTCGGTTACATAACAAAATGATAACACACATCATTGTGTTATTATTGTGAGTTGGCTTTTTATGGCAAAAGTAGTTATTTTTAACAGAACGCAAGTGATTAATGTAAAAG
Source organism: Conger conger (assembly GCF_963514075.1). Lineage (NCBI taxonomy): Eukaryota > Metazoa > Chordata > Actinopteri > Anguilliformes > Congridae > Conger > Conger conger. The sequence continues at coordinate 27,296,856 of NC_083776.1, read as the reverse complement.
ATAGATAATGAAATGTCCAGTGTTCCAAAGATGTAGCATTCCATGGGCTAGCATGGCTACTGGCATAAGGCCCTCCCTTTCTGTGGGTGATGCTACACGAGGCCCTCACTCTGGACGGACAGACGGACGCTGGGCCCCTCACCCCGGACGGACAGGCGGACGCTGGGAAGGTGCTGCAGCTGCCACGTCAGACCAGGGGAAGCGCTGGGCCCACAGCCACACAGCACATCCATTCAGGCAGGGGACAAGTCCTGCTCATCTCCCTGTCTGTGAATGAGTCCGCAAATGTGGCGTGCCTTTAATCTGTGCATTATTGAATTATCTTAATAAAGCATGAAAGCAGCTTTACAGAGAGGAAGCCTGCTTTTGGCGCATCGCGCCTGCTTCCTCCTGATACAATTAAGGTTCCTGCGGGCATTCGCTACCCTTTACCAGATCATGCAAAATATGAACAGGGATTAATTTGGCCATTTTCAAAAGGGTGAACTCATATCCGTGCTCCCGTTCATCACACAGCAAGCTTTTACACACGCAGAATGCTCAAGGTAGGGCTTGCCACACAGTGAAGCACCAGCTTGCTAAAATGGGAGTCTTTTTAGTGATTTAGCCATTTTGAGAGGTTTCTTCAGACATCATTGGCGTTGGTGGGAATTCATTGGCTAAACTGGACGAATCCCCACGCAACATGTGCTGTTCTGGTCGTCCCACCCACACGTTTACTGCTAATCTCCATGCAAAAAAAAAAACACCAGAGGAAAAAACAAGATGGCCTTTACGGCAGCAAAGCCCCGACTGTGAGCTCAGAAACACAACACTGAGGCTCCCTCTCCGCGCACACTACCGGTTTTTTCTGCAGGAAAGTAGGCTGAACGGACTAAAAGTGAAATTGAGGATGTGGCACATATGCCATTTATAGAGTCTCACTGGACCAGGGCAGGACCCGCAAACACCATTACAGAACAGCTGCCCACCACTTTCAGGACAAGTGGACTCGCCTAATTTTCCCTTATTCGCTGTGCTTTAAATGACAGGCGTGATGGAGTGTGACATGTTGCTGGGGGAAAGGGAGGCGGCGGGGCTGGGGAACCCCGGCCCATTACAGCCCGGCTTTCAGCGGCTCTCACAGCTGTCATCGCGCTAAACCGCCGGATTCCACACGCCTCTCTCAGCCTCCCGCAGGCCACCTCGGGCTCAGCCGGGCACGCGCAGGCTAACGATGGCTAGGACAGGCTGACACGCTAACGCAGGCTCAGACAGGCTGACACGCTAACGCTATTGTCAACTGGCCGGGGACTACAGCTGGAAATTAGTCATGTAGGCTAAAGCTGCTCCATTTACTGTTTACAGTTAATTAATGGGGACTGTCCACGACATTATAAACAAATAAATTCAAATTCAAATTCAAGACAGGCTGACACGCGCTAACGACGGCTAAGACAGGCTGACACGCTAACGCAGGCTAAGACAGGCTGACACGCTAACGCAGGCTCAGACAGGCTGACACGCTAACGCAGGCTAAGACAGGCTGACACGCGCTAACGACGGCTAAGACAGGCTGACACGCTAACGCAGGCTCAGACAGGCTGACACGCTAACGCAGGCTCAGACAGGCTGACACGCTAACGCAGGCTCAGACAGGCTGACACACGCTAACGCAGGCTCAGACAGGCTGACACGCTAACGCAGGCTCAGACAGGCTGACACGCTAACGCAGGCTAAGACAGGCTGACACGCGCTAACGACGGCTAAGACAGGCTGACACGCTAACGCAGGCTCAGACAGGCTGACACGCTAACACAGGCTCAGACAGGCTGACACGCTAACGCAGGCTCAGACAGGCTGACACACGCTAACGCAGGCTCAGACAGGCTGACACGCTAACGCAGGCTCAGACAGGCTGACACGCTAACGCAGGCTCAGACAGGCTGACACGCTAACGCAGGCTCAGACAGGCTGACACACGCTAACGCAGGCTCAGACAGGCTGACACGCTAACGCAGGCTCAGACAGGCACACGACCGCTAACAACGGCTAAGACAGGCTCACTGCCCGTTGGTCTGTGTGTTCTTATGTGTACACAAGTCACTCTTTCCACACTTTATTATTCTTTTTATTATTATTATTATTCTTTATTTTTCATTTATTGTTATTTTTAATAACTGTCTGTTTTGTTTTACCCTCCCCTCAAAGGCTCACACTGTTTTCTTCTTCCTCCTCTCTCTCTCTTTCTCTCTCTCTCACTCACTCTCTCAAAATTACCAATGTATGTTTGTTTTTGTATTATTAAAAATGAAGCTGTCCTCCCAACTCAGGCTCAGACATGCATGCGCAGGTTAATGACGACTAAGACTGGCACAGATGCGCTAACTCACGCAGGCTAACGAGAGATAAGACAGGCTGACGTGCTAACTCAGGCTTGGACAGGCTCACGCAGGCTAACGACGGCTAAGACAGGCTCACACGCGCTAACGCAGGCTCAGACAGGCTGACACAGGCTAACGACGGCTAAGACAGGCTCACACGCGCTAACGCAGGCTCAGACAGGCAAGCGCAGGCTAACGACAGCTAAAATAGGCACATGGCCACTAATGACAGCGAAGACAGGCACACGCACGCTAACGACGGCTAAGACAGGCTCACACACACTAACGATGGCTAAGACAGGCTCACACGCGCTAACTCAGGCTCAGACAAATACAGGCAGGCTAATGATGGCTAAGACAAGCTCGCATGTTTGCAAACAAAGAGCTTTTTTGCGAAAAAAGCAGGGAATGTTTCCCATACCGTGTGGAAAAGCCCTGAATGACTACTAGACAGAGAGGAAACACAGTTGGGATTACAGAGGACATTTTCACATGCTCTCCTCTGTGGTGCAACGGTTGTGACATGAGCTGATCCGGCATCATCAGGCTGCTCAGAGGGGCGCTAGTCTATATTCTCAGACCGGGCGCTGCTGTTGCTGCATGCTCGAGCCAGAACCCAAATGTATCCAGCCAGCTGTGTGGATGGACTCCATGCAGAAAATAATGTGGGCAGAGTGAGACGCTCTGGGGAGAAGTGTGGGCTCTGAAGTGAGAGATACCTGCCAATCAGGACACATCCAGCACAACCGAGGAGACCTCCACAAGGCTATCAGGGACTTGAAGGTTAATAGCCAATTAGAGAAGGGCTCCTTTTCAGAGGCCCCTCATTATCAGCACTGTGTAGAGGAGCCATGCAGAGAGCCGGGGCCCATTGGGCCAATCAGAGCAGACTGGGTCACTGCACCCAGCTGGGAGATAAATGCACGAACACACTCACCACGTGAAATATGTGCTGGTTTGATTCACATATAATGCATATTTATAATGCAACTGCTACCTGGACCGTCTCAGGGCAAATGGCAGTGTTTGTGGTTCTCACACAGTACACATGCATATACACGCAGACGTGCACACACGCATGCACACAGTACACACACACACGCATACACACACACACACTCCTTAAAATATTTAATAATTCTGTTGATTATTAAACACCTATATCTGTGCAAGTCGTTTTTATTTTGAAAAACCAAAAGGTTTTTCAGAGCAAGCACTTTGAGCTAATCACATTTTTTTCTGGCTCAAATTACATTACATCAGCTCACAAATGACACCAGGTATACATGAGAAGACAGCGGTCATAAGGAAATCAAATCACTCCCAATCAGAAAGCCCTATCTGACACACTCTGTGAGCAAAAACCTCCAGTGAAGAACACAATACAACCCCGTAGCATTACACAGCAGAAGATAGTTTGATGGAGGTTGATACGGCTGTTTGCCATGCAGGCTACCTTCTATACGCTTTAGGGAGGCCTTTTCTCATGATCATTTCAAGCTTTGCCGTGTATGACACACCTGTATCACTGATTCTTACGCTTGTGGTAGCAGTTTCTTGGCTTCAGGGTTTAGCAGCGATGTGTTGCTGCTTTTTATGAACCAGTGTCCCTGTGCCTACAGCTCTGCCACTGCATTAGTTCCGGGGGATAAGAGCATGTTTAAAAAGCAAGCAAGGGAATAAATAGGGCTCATGTTTACTCCTGGATCGAGCACGTCCACTCAGCTCAGCCCGTACCTGAACAGCGTTCCTGAAACTCTGCCCCCTGAAGTCCCCCCCCCCCCCCCCCCCCCCCCGCCCCCTCGAGGGGCCCCACACCCCGGCCCTGTTGCCAGGTGACGTTCCGGAAGGACCGTGCGTCAGTGTGTGCTCAGCCTGCGTCAGGCTCAGAGGTTAGCGGCTGGCGGCTCCTGTATCCTGAGGTGGCGGTGACACTACCCCCGGCCCTGCATAATGGTCTACAGGGGCGAGGTAAACTAGGAGCCGACAGGAAAAGCGGTTCAACAGTGACTCTGATGCGCTGGGTAAGAGCACAGAGCGCAGGGTCCTGCTGCACGGAGACACTGAGTGACTGTGATAGCGACTAAATGCGTAAAAGCATGCAGACGTGGTCAAGAGGTTCAGCTGTTATTCAGACCAAATGTCAGATTGGGGAAGAAATGTGACCAGCTGACAGGAAGGTGACAGTAGCGCAAAGAACCACGCATTGCAACAGCGGTATGCAGAAGAGCATTTCTGAACACACAAACCTGAAAGTAGATAGGGCTACAGCAGGAGAAGCCTCAATAAGTCTAATACATAAGTCTAATAAATACCTAATAAAGTGCTCACTGAGGGTATGTTCACTGAAAAATGATCAACAACAAAAAGATAGAAGATAGGCTTTCAAATTATTCATTATGCTTGAAAGTAAACTGTCACTCACACAAAGGCTTGCTTACCAACACACAGTACTGTACCCTCACTATAACTGCAGCACACACCACCCTACACCCACTATAACGGCAGCACACAATACACTACACTACCCTCACTATAACTGCAGCACACACAGTACCCTACCCTCACTATAACTGCAGCACACACCACCCTACACCCACTATAACTGCAGCACACACAGTACACTACCCTCACTATAACTGCAGCACACACAGTACCCTACCCTCACTATAACTGCAGCACACACAGTACCCTACCCTCACTATAACTGCAGCACACACAGTACCCTACCCTCACTATAACTGCAGCACACACAGTACCCTACCCTCACTATAACTGCAGCACACACAGTACCCTACCCACACTATAACTGCAGCACACACAGTACCCTACCCTCACTATAACTGCAGCACACACAGTACCCTACCCTCACTATAACTGCAGCACACACAGTACCCTACCCACACTATAACTGCAGCACACACAGTACCCTACCCTCACTATAACTGCACACTACCCTACACTACCTGCAGCACACACTACACCTCCTGCAGCACACACTACACTACCTGCAGCACACACTACCTGCAGCACACACTACACTACCTGCAGCACACACTACACTACCTGCAGCACACACTACACCTCCTGCAGCACACACTACACCTCCTGCAGCACACACTACACCTCCTGCAGCACACACTACACCTCCTGCAGCACACACTACACCTCCTGCAGCACACACTACACTACCTGCAGCACACACACGCAGTAAAACACATTCAGTGCAGAGGGCAGCAATGCACAGCGTGCTGCTCCATCACCATCACTGCACACTCGGAGAGATCACGTGACAGGGGTGTCTTCCTGCCACTATTACCACACGGATCTGTGGGCAGAACCTCCAGGCTAACTCCCAGTCCATTAGAGGGGGACAATTAACTCATTTACAGGGGCCTTGGATTCTAAAAGGCAGGGCAGGCTACGTTTAAGTGCGGGGGGGGGGGGTGTTTTCCAGTAAGACACGGCGCTCCGGGGGAACGGATCAATGGAGGACGACAGAGTGCGACTGTTCCGCGGGAAACCGAAACTGCGCCGCGGCGGAACAGAAGACCGCGGGGCAACGAGGAAGACAAGAGGCGGCCATTACCGCGCAAAACGATGGCGGCCTCCGGCCGAGCAAACAGCGGTAAATAAAGCGGCGGGCCGGCTGAAGGCGCGGCGGCCGAAGCTAACGAGCTAACGTGCTAACGAGCTAACGAGCCTCCTCCCGCGGGCCAGCCTCCCCCCAAGGGCAGCGATACAGCAGGGCGGCCGCGACACAAACACAAACAGGCCGTAACCGCGCGCTGCCAGAACCGTGCTCGTTACTTCTGTCGCAAACAGCAGGCGGTTGATTTGGGCCGCAGTGGCGTTTCTGCGCAGGATGTTAGCAAACAGTTTTCTTATCGGAGTGAAGCATCGTCCGTGGGAACAATGCCAAAAAAACCTCCCAAGAATCTGCTTCTGGACATGAGTAGCTTTTATCCCAATTTCACCAACCCTACCCCTATTAGGCTGTTTTTTACTTAGTGATACAGCTCATACTTTTTCATCTACAAAGCTTCCAATAGCAGGTAAACACAAGCCAACTAAATGCGTCCATTTTGTAGATTTATTTACATTGTGGAATAAAATGAGGAAATATGGTACAAAAAAGTAATCCCCTTTTCATCAACAGCTCTAAGAGCTAAACCACTTGATCATGGCTGACTAATATTAGCTACAGCGCCACATGTTACATTAGCCCACAGAATCTTGTGCTCATAGGACACCTGCCTGTTACTATTACCATGGGACTAACCTTTGACCTTTCTGTCAGTAAATCTAATGAGACGGCTCCATAGGTCAGGCCGGGTTGTGCACGGGAGCTAACACTGGGCTACTCCCAGCCATGTGCTAAAGGATCCAAGACTACTTCAAACAGCAGAGATGTTCATCTAGAAGACACCATTTCCCTGTTAGTCTCTGGCCAGAAGCCAAAATTGTTAATACAATCGTGTAAAATCAAAACAAAGAAGTTAATCATTTCTAGAGAGCCATTGGAATTTCCTTCCCTAAATCCATTAAAAAAAAAAAAACCTTTACTTGAATCTTTCAGAACATATTACCAGTTTGTTATTAATCTGAAATATTGCTGTTCTTGGTCAGAAAAACTGCCAGATATATTTTAAGCATAATTTTACAAAAAGTACATTACAATATGAGAAGAAAGATCTTCACAGCACTGTCAGTAGAACTCATTATCATGATCTCAAAGAACTAAGTAAAATCAATCTTCATACAGTACTGCACATATGGTACATATGGTCACATAATCCAGCCTGATATTTGCTCAGATAATACTAAGAACAAGGTGCATCAATCGGAGAAAGAGAATAAGAGAGCCAGAGTCAGAGAGAGAGAGAGAGAGAGAGAGAGAGAGAATAAGAGAGCCAGAGTCAGAGAGAGAGTGAGTGAGTGAGTGAGTGAGAGAGCTAGAGAGAGAGACTGTGAGAGAGTGTGAGACAGAGAGTGAGTGTGTGAGTGAGTGAGTGAGTGAGAGAGCTAGCGAGAGACCGTGAGAGTGTGAGACAGAGAGTGAGTGTGTGAGTGAGTGAGTGAGTGAGAGAGCTAGAGAGAGAGACCGTGAGAGAGTGTGAGACAGAGAGTGAGTGTGTGAGTGAGTGAGTGAGTGAGCTAGCGAGAGACCGTGAGAGTGTGAGACAGAGAGTGAGTGTGTGAGTGAGTGAGTGAGAGAGCTAGCGAGAGAGACCGTGAGAGAGTGTGAGACAGAGAGTGAGTGTGTGAGTGAGTGAGTGAGTGAGCTAGAGAGAGAGACCGTGAGAGTGTGTGAGACAGAGTGAGTGTGTGAGTGAGTGAGTGAGTGAGCTAGAGAGAGAGACCGTGAGAGTGTGAGACAGAGTGAGTGTGTGAGTGTGTGAGTGAGTGAGTGAGTGAGTGAGTGAGTGAGTGAGTGAGTGAGTGAGCTAGAGAGAGAGACCGTGAGAGTGTGAGACAGAGTGAGTGTGTGAGTGAGTGAGTGAGTGAGTGAGCTAGAGAGAGAGACCGTGAGTGTGAGACAGAGTGAGTGTGTGAGTGAGTGAGTGAGTGAGTGAGTGAGTGAGTGAGAGAGCTAGCGAGAGACCGTGAGAGTGTGAGACAGAGAGTGAGTGTGTGAGTGAGTGAGTGAGTGAGAGAGCTAGAGAGAGAGACCGTGAGAGAGTGTGAGACAGAGAGTGAGTGTGTGAGTGAGTGAGTGAGTGAGAGAGCTAGCGAGAGACCGTGAGAGTGTGAGACAGAGAGTGAGTGTGTGAGTGAGTGAGTGAGTGAGAGAGCTAGCGAGAGAGACCGTGAGAGAGTGTGAGACAGAGAGTGAGTGTGTGAGTGAGTGAGTGAGTGAGCTAGAGAGAGAGACCGTGAGTGTGTGAGACAGAGTGAGTGTGTGAGTGTGTGAGTGAGTGAGTGAGTGAGTGAGTGAGTGAGTGAGCTAGAGAGAGAGACCGTGAGAGTGTGTGAGACAGAGTGAGTGTGTGAGTGAGTGAGTGAGTGAGTGAGTGAGCTAGAGAGAGAGACCGTGAGAGTGTGAGACAGAGTGAGTGTGTGAGTGAGTGAGTGAGTGAGTGAGTGAGTGAGTGAGTGAGTGAGTGAGAGAGCTAGCGAGAGACCGTGAGAGAGTGTGAGACAGAGAGTGAGTGTGTGAGAAAGTGAGTGAGAGAGTGAGTGAGTGAGTGAGTGAGAGAGCTAGAGAGAGAGACCGTGAGAGAGTGTGAGACAGAGAGTGAGTGTGTGAGTGAGTGAGTGAGTGAGCTAGAGAGAGAGACCGTGAGTGTGTGAGACAGAGTGAGTGTGTGAGTGTGTGAGTGAGTGAGTGAGTGAGTGAGTGAGTGAGTGAGCTAGAGAGAGAGACCGTGAGAGTGTGTGAGACAGAGTGAGTGTGTGAGTGAGTGAGTGAGTGAGTGAGTGAGCTAGAGAGAGAGACCGTGAGAGTGTGAGACAGAGTGAGTGTGTGAGTGAGTGAGTGAGTGAGTGAGTGAGTGAGTGAGTGAGTGAGTGAGAGAGCTAGCGAGAGACCGTGAGAGAGTGTGAGACAGAGAGTGAGTGTGTGAGAAAGTGAGTGAGAGAGTGAGTGAGTGAGTGAGTGAGAGAGCTAGAGAGAGAGACCGTGAGAGTGTGAGACAGAGAGTGAGTGTGTGAGAGAGTGAGTGAGAGTGAGTGAGTGAGTGCGTGAGTGAGTGAGTGAGAGAGCTAGAGAGAGAGACTGTGAGAGTGTGAGACAGAGAGTGAGTGTGTGAGAGAGTGAGTGAGTGAGTGAGTGAGAGAGCTAGAGAGAGAGACTGTGAGAGTGTGAAACAGAGAGTGAGTGTGTGAGAGAGTGAGTGAGTGAGTGAGTGCGTGAGTGAGTGAGCTAGAGAGAGAGACCGTGAGAGAGTGTGAGACAGAGTGAGAGAGGGTAAGTGTGCACTCCTTGTGCAGGTATCGTCACGGCTCACCTTCAGAGAGTCGAAGCAGGCGATGACTCGGCCGTTCTCCACCTGGCAGCTCTTCGGCGGGTGCGCAAATTTGCATTCCTCGTCGCTGCGGGAGCACGTGCCCCTCTGGAACTGCCGGCACACCTCCAGCGTCAGCCATTTTGTGTCCCGTATCGAGGACATGTTCAGAGCCATCCAGAAGCTGGGCGGAGCGGAGCCACAGAAGGCTTCACTGGGGAGGGGGGAATGGGGGGAGGGGGGGGGGGTTATCAGCTGCGCTTCTCACACACAAGGCCTAGAGGGCGACACACATCAAGCTGAGGGGCGCCGAGCTGGAGCGAAGGTCTCGCCGCAGGTTTCTGTCCTACTCCTGGAGCTGTCAGTACAATGGCACCATTGGGGGTGGGAGGGGGAGGGGGGGGGGGGGGGCAGCCAATCAGAACACGAGTTGTCCCGCTGCCAATCACTCAGTCCGCCCCGGGAGCAAAGCGCTGAGAGGGAGAGGGCAGAGGGGCATGCTCAGGGGTGTGCACCCCTTCCTCGTCCACACACGCCCCAGGCACCGCTGAGGTTTCAGGCCGGGTGGGACAGGGCGTGGGGGGGGGGGACCGCACGCAGGACTGAGCGCTCCGCCTCCCGAACACTCGGCCTCTTTGTGCTTCGGCTGCGTTTCCCCGCTCCGCAGAAAATCTTCCTGCTTAAAATGTTCTCCAGAGCAGGGGCCAGGCCCGAAATAAAAACAGAGAGGGCCGAGGGTGGAGCCTTGAGGTCTCCCCTTCCTGACACGGGTCAGGCCGGGACACTGGCCTCAAAACCACGAGCCAAACGCCGGGAACGCTGTCAGATGCGGCACTTTACGTCCGAGATCTGTGGGGGTAAAACGCGGTCCATTAGGCACAATTCTCTTTCACAAAATTGAAGAATAACGCAGTACCTTAAAGACTACTCACATTTCCTTCAATGCAGGTTAATTATACAAACTGGCCCTTATCTGAAATAGCAAGGTTCTCTTCATTAAAGGTGGAACCGTTCTAACAGACTGACATACTGTATATCTATACACATACAGTAACATTTGCATTTTTACATACACCCTCTGTTTCATTTAAACAGGTTATTGCATTTTAAACAGGTTATTTCATTTTAAACCTGGTTATCAAGACTTTTTTTTTTTTTTTACTGAGCATTACTGAGGTAAGCATCACCAGTGGCATGACGGAGGCTGGAAAGAGAGACACTTCGTTTAACCACAATTTAAACGACATGCCTCCTGGCCCTCGACAGTATTATCTGCCCACTCCAGTTATGATACAAATGACACATTGACTGGACTACAGCACTGTTAATCTGAATTTGAGGCTGAAGCGATGTCCAATCGTACATCAAACGTCGCTGCTCCTGGCCACAGGCGGGGATGGTCAGGATTCCATCCAAGCCGTATGACTCATCGACTAAGACATCAGACGCAATATAATACTTTTCATAATTACTGTCAAGGTTACAATACTTGAAGGCTTCAGAAAGCCTTAAGACTCATCTCCCGAGATATTCTCCACAATATACATATTTTTCATAATCACTGTCGAGATTCCGACGAGCGAAGATGCCAGAACTCCTTGAATCCGACTCCACAACATCAGATCAAATTTAAATCTCACATTAGTTCGCAGAAGGGCAATAATGTTGCCACGTTCCACGCGCAAGCACCCCAAGCGTCACAAATTCAAAACTTTCATTACGTAGTCATTATTCACGTAAAGGAGGAGCGGGCTTTGCTGAAAAGCTCCATCCTCTTTGGACCCCTTCTTTCAGAACATCTGGAAATATTTACAGGAGCGAGCTGGGAGCAGGGGAGGGGCGGGGCTGACAGACAAAGACCTGGCGGAAAAACAGTCCGCCGTGATTAAAGGGTCTCCTTACAGTTTAAACAGCAGACTCTGTTATGAAAGAACACGCCCCACAATGCTAGAAAAATATGGCAAGAACTGAAAACTTAAAAACAAACCCAAAAAAAAGCTAAATAATTATGCAGGTCCGATTAAAAGGAGCACACTTGGCGAGCTGCATTCGAAGTCATAAAATCTCAGATGCGACATTTAAAAACATATTTTGGGAAATGGTGGTGGATATTTCCTGCACAAACTCTCAGGCCTCCGCTTCTCTGTAGTAGCAGTTTGCCGGTTGAGGGGCTAAAATCTCAGAACCAGTTGCTAAGGGTACCTTTTTTCCTTCCGCTGATACAATGCATAGCAACAGCAAAAACAGAGCTAAAAAAAGAAATTCTATTATGACCATTTCATAAAAAAGCAATCTAATTGGTTTTGTTAAAGAGACACTTGAAATGACGATCCCCTGCCTGCACCACCTCCACAGTCAAATCTGCATCTTAAATTGCCCTGTAGAGCAAGTAAAAGAGGGAATACCTTGTTGAATGTTTGCATAAATGAATATGACACAGGTACACAGCAGAGAGAGCCTCCATACAGTCCAGCTGCCTGATCTACTGTTGCATGTTCTGGCTCATTTCAAAATCAGGTTATTTTATCGTGAACATCGGTGCATCATACTTTCAGGTAAATTAATTGGGACACAATAAAAAAATCTATGAATTGTATAAAATCATGTCAGCCAGGTCCTGACAAGCTTACATACCGTACCTAGAAAACAAATCGGAAAAGAACGGGAGGGAAGAAAATCAGCACGCCACGTCAAGCCATGAATTGGACGGGCTACAGCTGCAGAAGACCATGCGGGTCCCATTCCTGAACCCTGAACCCTGAACCCTGAACCCTGACTCCCCCACCCTAATCTAGGGTAGGAGTCTTCCAGACATACTGATTTTCAGACCCTAAAATTAAATTACATTTTGACTGGACATTCCCCATACACATCTCAAGTTAGGGTTAGGTTTAGGTTTAGGGTTCTGTGAAGCCAGGCCTAAATGTATCAAGCAGAGGGCGAGCACTCGGGTAAGTCATAAGCACACTCGGGTAAGTCATAAGCACACACGCCAACAGTGTGACCTCCTTACCAGCCGAATGCAGGGGAGAATGATCAACAGCAAGGCAAAACGCTAGAGGCTCCCAGACACAGAGTCTGAAAATGCGCATATCCGGATTAATCAGGGAAACTCACACCAGCGCTAATTGTGTCCCACCGCTGTGTCCTTCTGGTCATATTAGGCTAATGACATCATTAAGGCTGGAGCTGAGATTACAGGTCCCCCTCCCTGGATGACCGTTTGACCCACTCCTCCAGCGCCACAGCCAGGATTAGATCATCACTGCACAAAGACCTCGTGGAAGCCGTGTTTAACGAGCCGGCTAGCCAATCGCGCCGGCACCCACCCCGGTGACATCACCCGCCGTAAACGCAGCCGTCAGGCATGACGAAACCCTACGCTATGCGCCATGGACGTGCCAGCGTGCAATCAGCAGATTATCAAATCCCTATCTTCTGCGCAGTAATTACATGTTTGCCATATGTTCAGTTCCATATATTTATGTACACGACGGCGGTTACACATTCGGAAAATAAATAATTGCTTGCAATGATCCACTTAAGCAGCTATGAGCTAAACAGGAAGGTAATATGAGGTAAAACAAGTTCTCCCGGGGCGTACATGCTATTTCACCGCTGCGCTGGGAATATAATTAGCGGCTTTTTCCATTTGCTTAATGCAGAACTCCTCCTGCCACTCAGGGTGCTGCAGGACGAGGCCTCTCTGAATCCAACACTCCCAGCTCCCTGTCCCTGTTTACTCAGCAGGCCCGTCAGAGAGCTCTTTATGGCGCTGATATGGGCCGTGTGGGGGGGGCTGGAGAAGTGATACCCTGGAGCCCTGGGGGGCACGCTGGGTCTTGGGTGTCCTAGGCACACCCACTTATGGATTGGTACACCCGAAAACCTGCTGCTCCTCCCGGTCTGCGCACCACCCCCCACGTCCATGACCGCAATTCCCCCCGGGACCACCTGCACATCCTTACAGCACCTAACCTCATGACGGGAACTGTGGCACTGCTGCTTAGTGTATCAGTGTGTGTGAGTGTGTGTGTGTGTGTGTGTGAGTGTGTGTGTGTGTGTGTGTGTGTGTGTGTGTGTGTGTGTGTGTGTGTGAGTGTGAGTGTGTGTGTGTGTGTGTGTGTGTGTGTGTGTGTCTGTGTGTGTGTGTGTGTGTGTGTGTGTGTCAGAGTCAGTGTGTGTGAGTGTGTGTGTGTATGCGTCTCAGAGTCAGCGTGTGTGAGTGTGTGTGTGTATGTGTCTCAGAGTCAGCGTGTGTGTGTGTGTGTGTGTGTGTGTCTCAGAGTCAGCGTGTGTGAGTGTGTGTGTGTATGTGTCTCAGAGTCAGCGTGTGTGAGTGTGTGTGTGTGTGTGTGTGTGTGTGTGTGTGTGTGTGTGTGTGTGTGTGTGTGTGTGTGTGTCTCAGAGTCAGTGTGTGTGAGTGTGTGAGTGTGCGTGTATGTGTCTCAGAGTCAGCGTGTGTGAGTGTGTGTGTGTGTGTGTGTGTCTGTGTGTGTATGTGTCTCAGAGTCAGCGTGTGTGAGTGTGTATGTGCGCGTGTTCGCCTGGGTAATAGTCTCTATACAGACACAAGGTATGAGAGTGGGGTAGTTATCTAAAGTCAGAACACACAACAGGCCAGAACTGAAGCGAAGATCTGTTGGAGTAATTCATTACGCTCTGAATTTACGGCAAGTGGCAGATTAACATGCTGCACGCCTTTCAGTCAGAACAGCACATAAACCCAGTGAGCCAAACTGCGCTGTGAGGCTCAGCCAGAGTTCCACTTAACCAACTTCACAAGACCAATCAAACAGGCCAGGAAAATCTAATCAGAGCCACAGTGGGGCCTTTCCCTGGAGACAGAAAACAGACACAAAGAGGCACACACACACATATACATACAGACACGCACATACACGCATAGACACACACACACACACACACAGACACAAACAGACATATACACACACGCATAGTCACACACACGCATAGACACACACACACACGCATACAGACATACACACACGCACGCACGCACGCACGCACGCACGCACGCACGCACGCACGCACGCACGCACGCACGCACGCACACACGCACACACAGACACATATACACAGAGACAAAGAGCAGTAGCCTAGCACCATCTCCAAGTGCAGTTTGTTAAAAACAGCAAATGGCCTCTAAAAATTACCGCAGTGCAGTTGAGAAACTGAAGGCTCGTGTTCGGCATGACTGACCAGACTTCCACTCTGGTCTGTGCCTCACAACCACAAGCTGACCTCCACCCATCTCACTTTCCTCCCTCTAATCAAACCCGCTCACTCTTTCCCCACTCTCTACCCATCAATCACAACCACTCACCCTCCTCCTGTCAATCGGGCGGCCACTCTCCTCCCACCAATCACAACCACTCACCCTCCTCCTGTCAATCGGGCGGCCACTCTCCTCCCACCAATCACAACCACTCACCCTCCTCCCACCAATCACAACCACTCACCCTCCTCCTGTCAATCGGGTGGCCACTCTCCTCCCACCAATCACAACCACTCACCCTCCTCCCACCAATCACAACCACTCACCCTCCTCCTGTCAATCGGGTGGCCACTCTCCTCCCACCAATCACAACCACTCACCCTCCAGTCAATCAGAGCTGCACTCTCTCTACCACCCCCACCCCCCACCCCCATCGAGAGAAATAGGTCCTCATTTCTGCATGAATATTATAATAGTGAAGCAGAATAACTCTCCCCATTCATTTTCCGCCTCTGTGCACACACTGTCTGGAACCAGGTTTAATTTCCAATTTCCCCACAGGAGAATCACCAGCTATGAACCAATCAACTATGAGTTACACAGCTATGAACCAATCAACTATGAGTTACACAGCTATGAACCAATCAATTATGAATCAGGCGTATGAGAGTTGCACCCTTCTGAGAGCTAATATTTTTAGAAGTTAAATTTGAAAAAAAACGACTTATGAGAGAGTAAGAAAGGGTAAAAGAAAATATAAAAAGATTTTGAATGATGGGGGACAAACTTTGCAGAACTTGCGGCATTAAAAGTGCAAAACAAGCTCTAAATAAAAATAAAAGTCCGGCAAGCAGGTGAACCCACAGGCAGGCAGTTTTATTCCATACTCTACCCCTGCAGTCTCATGCTTCACTCAGATGATAAATATTTTGGCTGTGAGGCCCTTCCTCCAATCCTCAGTGGCTAGGCTAAACGCTGGGGAGCAGAGCTCATGAACAGAAAGTTAGCAGGAGTGCTAACTCACTCCGATCCTCAGTGGCTAGGCTAAACGCTGGGGAACAGAGCTCATCCACAGAAAGTTAGCAGGAGTGCTAACTCACTCCGATCCTCAGTGGCTAGGCTAAACGCTGGGGAGCAGAGCTCATGCACAGAAAGTTAGCAGGAGTGCTAACTCACTCCGATCCTCAGTGGCTAGGCTAAACGCTGGGGAGCAGAGCTCATCCACAGAAAGTTAGCAGGAGTGCTAACTCACTCCGATCCTCAGTGGCTAGGCTAAACGCTGGGGAACAGAGCTCATGCACAGAAAGTTAGCAGGAGTGCTAACTCACGCCGATCCTCAGTGGCTAGGCTAAACGCTGGGGAACAGAGCTCATCCACGGAAAGTTAGCAGGAGTGCTAACTCACTCCGATCCTCAGTGGCTAGGCTAAACGCTGGGGAACAGAGCTCATCCACGGAAAGTTAGCAGGAGTGCTAACTCACTCCGATCCTCAGTGGCTAGGCTAAACGCTGGGGAACAGAGCTCATGCACAGAAAGTTAGCAGGAGTGCTAACTCACTCCGATCCTCAGTGGCTAGGCTAAACGCCGGGGAACAGCAGGTTAAGCAGGGGTGCTCATTAATTCTACACCAGGTGATTAAAGCCCTCAGGCTCAATTCTACCTGTTTCTGCTACCTGAGGACTATAATCCTCCCACCCGGAATACAATGTGTGCTTTTCGAATCTATGTTTGCGTTTCTCACATTGCATTCTCTCGCTGCTCGCTATCCGCAGATCAGTTCAAGCGGAGGTTGTTTGAAGCAGGGCATTTTTTTCTTCTTCTGGTCTAGCAATTATTCATGCAGCTACAGCAGCTGGCTGACCGTGTACTGTCCGCCGTGCGGTTTTTACACAAGCTCACACCACAAACACTGCAGCAGCGGTGAAAGAAATGAAATAAAGGTGTTCGTAGACGGAGGGGAAGGAAAAACGCAATAACTGCGTTTTGTCGACCAGACGTTTTGTTGTTGCAGGGATTTGCAGCTCTTCCTTGCCGGCGTTGGAAGGCTTTGTTTTCGCGAGCGGTATTACATGGTTATGAAACTGTGGAGCTGCCTACACATCAGCTGTCTCTGTATGAGGTGTGTGTAATGCCAAAAGCCCAGCATCTCAGTGCTACCAATGCCCCCCAGCAGCGCGGCTTATCAGAGAATTGCCTAGTCACTACAGAATTGGCTCCATTGTCCATCCATCACCATAGATTTGAACAAAATGTACAAATTGGTGAAAATAATTACTTCTTATAACTTTTTTTTTTTAATATTACAAAGGTAAGAATATTTAATATTGTTGATTTTGTTTAGAGCTATGCCTTTGTGATATACATCTAAATAAAATTAAAAAATTAATCAAATGGATGGATTCCTAATATTTTCCCCTATAAAAATTTAGTACGAGTCTAAAACAAGGTCATCCGCAGCCTGTAAAAAAAGAGCCATCCTTTTGCAAACGTTTCTTTAAAAAAGAAACACAAAAAAAAAGCCGCCCGGTTTATTTTGGGGTTTGGTTCTAAATCCAGCCTCATCTCGAGGACATTTCTGGGTCAGGCTCGGCGCTCTGCTGGCCTGTCATCAAGCAGTGAATGACAGCACAATAACGGCAACGCTTCCCAGCCAAACCGTCAACCCAACGCCCGGCCCGGCCGTTCCAGGAGCGCAGCCAATGAAAATCCTTTCCTTTAACAATCTCCTGCAACGAATATAACTCGCCGGGCAGGAAGAGGCGCGTAAAAATAAAGCGACTGTTCCCGGGCGACGGTGCGATATTAAAAAGAAGACGCGGGGAGGGGACGGGGCCGCATCCGGTGACCTTGTGAAAGTCTGGGACGCGTGTCGGATCTGTGTTCTGGACCACCGCGCCCTTATCGGAGCGACGGACGCTCCCCGATTCCAACCTGGCCGTCCACCTGAAGTGGTACACCTGGCCGATGCAGCTGGCGAGGGCGCAGAGAGGGCTCACAAGCGTAAAGCTGGCTCTGACACCCTTCACTGTCCTGGAGAGACCGGTCCCCCGGTCCCCCGCTGCCATTGGCTGTTTCTGGGGCATTGTGATGTCACGTGAGGCGCGACTCAATGAAGGCAGTATTCCAGGGAAACAAAGCTGGGACTGTTGACAGACAGGCTGGCCTGAGTGGGCTTTCACTGATCACACCACCAAATCAGACTGGTCGATGCCGCCCACCCGCAATCGTCCTTATCCTCTTCAGGTTTGTTTTACGTCCGCAAGATTTACCAACAGAACAACACAAATCCACAGCCAAACACCATAAATTTAGACTGACCCAAGGCAAGATATTTATTTTATTTAAAAAATTAATAAATAATTTCATTTGGCCAGAAAGGAGCATTTAATTTATTGCATCCTGCACCCGTAGAAGGTGAAAAGGCAGGAAGGAATGCGTTAGACTGGTGCTGCCAGATTCCGCTCATGGGTGACTATTTCTGAAGGCTGGTCTCCATAGCAGCCAGGGAGATACCCGGTCCAGAAGTGAACCTGGATAACTTACCCTGCAATCCAGCCACTCCAGCCAGCCACTTTAAAGGCCTGTGCTATCCTGGCCTTCCCCTCACTTCACCTACGCAACAGGAGAGGCAGGTTGATCACCATGGTTACTGATGGACGGGGCCTGGTAGAGGTACCCTGCGTGTGAAATGATCAGGAACCCTTCCTGAATGAATGGGTTTCTCTCTGTGTCAGTGTCTGCTATTTTTCAGGTTTCGATTCTAGATTTGGCGATTACAGATTCTCTGCACTCCCTCTGTAACACAGATTCTTCAGAGCCCTGTACTGTGAAGGTCACCCTGGCAGCCCCTAAGTAGGCCACAATCCCCATTCCATCTTCCTACTGTAAAACAATCTTTCTCCTGCTCCCATCGGATTGAAATACAAGCAATTATGACTATAAATTGTTTTCCTCTCAAGCTGCTCTTAAAACACTTTTTTTTTTTTTAAATGAACAAAAAGATAATAAATTCTGAACAGTCAAACCTTATGTCCTGTTCCCATTTTCTTCCCTCCTGGGACACCAGTGAGACAAGGAAAAGGAATTTGGTTTCAGGACAGAAACCCCTTGTGTTCTCTCTGCATCCGTAATATGAATGAACAAAGTGGCCTATATGAAATCAATCAATCAGACCAAACGCCGCCAATTTACTATAGCAGATGTACAATTAAACTGTCAGAAAGCACAGAATAAAGTATGCTTCCCTTAGGGAACCGAAAAACCGCAAAAACCCAGAGCAACGCTGGAGAGGGCGGGGGCTGTAAAACGATACCCTGACCCCGGCTAAAAGGTTGTGGAGAGATGCTCTGGGAAAAAGATGGCAAATGCTTAAAAAAAGGAAATGGGAAATGAGAGGAAGATGGAGCCCCCCTAACTGCTTTAGCACTTGGATAAGGGAATCTCTTCCTACAGCAAACTCAATCAGCCGTACAAGCCAAGCTGGTCAGACCCATTTGCTTTGCGGGGCAGTGCGCTGCAGCTTGTAGGGTGGCCAGCTCAACCCAAACTCAAATCTGGAAGAGTAACGGGAGAAGGTGGGTGAACAGAGGGTTTCAGAAAAGTCATTTGCCCTTTCATACAGAATGATTGCACATACAAGCAAAAAGGTTGTTTTGCTTTGTTCATATGACCGCAGTATGAAATGTAGGCTATTTAAACTACAAATACTCTGGGCGTACGGGTGGTGCAGTCTCCAGCAATATTATCTATCAGTTTCAGTTTCCCTTGGCTATACTGGTCACCCTCTGTTTTCTGACTGCGTGACTAGAGTATAAGAGAGAAAACAAGGGTACTCCAGGCACAAAAATATGACATTAACAGACACTGTTTTGTTTTAATAGGTGGAAGAAAATGTAAAGGATACTTTAGAGAAACACCAAAACATCAAATTTTATATACACTGATATTTTCTTTTTTTTTAAAGATATTTCTTAGGCCTTTTTCAGCTTTATTGGACAGTATATAGTATAGAGAGACAGGAAGAATGGGAGCGAGAGAAAGGGGAAGACATGCGACAAATGTCGGACGGTCGGATTCGAACCGCCGACGTCGCGGCTCGCAATGAGCATGCGGTCAGTGCTCTACAGGCTGCACCACCGAGACACCCCCTATACACTGATATTTTCATATTTGCTGTGCTCTGGCCCTCAACAACCGCCTATCTGGCATCACCAGTGCTGCTTTTTGTATTAGCGCAGGTTTGTAATGGGAGGCAGTGCATCCCTGCAGGAAAGGTTACGAGGCTAAGCATGCTAGCGACCGGTGGCGACACATGCTAAACACTGGAGCCAGCGCGATAATCGCCGTGCCTACGAGCCCCGCTGCCGCGGCCCCAATTATCCTCACCTTACCAACACCCTTCATGCGGTCACCGGTCTCCCGGGCAACCCGCCGGCAGGGTCACGTGACCGGCGGTCTGCGCAGAGACAGGACGCGACGCGGCCTTTCGCCCGCTGCTCGGAGAGCGTCCGGCGTGTCATTTAATTACCGCGAGACAGCGGCGCGCCGGGACGTCTGGCTGCTGCCGGGCCGCCGCCGCGCCAAGCCTGCTCCATTTTACAGCCTTTCAGGGAGCGCGCAGAGACCCTGCAGGTGCGTTTCTCTCCCAAAGACCCGGCCGAAAACCAGCCCTGGTCATGACCGGAAGGACAGCGCGTCGGTAAGAACCCGGCATGTCTCGAGAGAGAGAGAATCTCCGTTGAAATTAAACAGGGTGAGCTTTAAAATCAAGCATAGTTTTATCACATTACAGGGCCATGGTCGCACAAGAACTGTCAGCACTGCAAAGTCATTCATGCCCTTAACATTTAAAAAAATGCCAGTTGAGTAAATATCATCCAGTAATTAAGCTTGATAGAGAGTGACTTTTGGTTTGACTATTGGAGAGTGACAAAGGTTTACTGAAAAGTGACAGAGGTGGAATCGTAACAGTAGGACGTGGAGACTGTGCCACTGGCTCTGTTGCTTCAAAGTGCCTGTGCTACTGCATGCCTATGGTTCTGTGTGCCTGCGCTACTGCATGTCTGTGGTTCTGTGTACCTGCGCTACTGTATGCCTGTGGTTCTGTGTGCCTGTGCTACTGCATGCCTGTGGTTCTGTGTACCTGTGCTACTGTGGTTCTGTGTGCCTGCGCTACTGCATGCCTGTGGTTCTGTGTGCCTGTGCTATGTGGTTCTGTGTGCCTGTGCTACTGCATGCCTGTGGTTCTGTGTGCCTGCGCTACTGCATGCCTGTGGTTCTGTGTGCCTGTGCTATGTGGTTCTGTGTGCCTGTGCTATGTGGTTCTGTGTGCCTGCGCTACTGCATGCCTGTGGTTCTGTGTGCCTGTGCTACTGTGGTTCTGTGAGCCTGTGCTCCCAGGGCCTGTCCCTGGTGCGGCTCTCCTGCACAGGAAGGGCAAAGACCGGCTTCCCTTTCCCTCAGCACACGCCCGTCAGCTGACCCCGGCTCGCCCTCTTCCTCCCACTGACCTCCTAAACGTCCCGCCCAGCCACCGTTTCAGACAGGATGCAGCGCTGCCGATGCCAATGCGGACCTCGCTGTCTATTTACCAAAGAGCCGAAATACTGAGGGGCCTGCCTCTACCTCCACACATCCACAGAGAAACAACTGAACAATGTAGGCTTGTGTGTCCTTGAGACAACTGCACAAAGTAAACTCAACCTCATGCACCACACCGGCCCAAGCAAACAACCGAGTGGATCTCTGTCCAAAATACACACACACATAATGACACACACACACACAGATACAATGACACACACATGCACACAACTACACAAAGACACAAAGACAGACACACACAGTGGTTACTCCGTACGCGGCCGATATTACAAAGTGTCTGGTAAAAACTTCAGTGAGGAAGGACAAGCTCAAAAGGAAACACCTTTTCCCATTTCCTGCAGCGCAATAAAGGCGTCGGTAGTCACGAGCGAGTCACCACACAGCATCATGAGAGAGAGAGAGAGAGAGAGAGAGAGAGGAGGGGGGAGAGACTGCAGCAGTTGTGTGCTTCCACAGCAGTTTCCAGCTTCTCGCTGCCCAACTCCCTCTCTCTCTCTCTCTCTCTCTCTCTCTCCCTGGAGACCCCCCCACCTTGTTTTTTCTCTCTCCACATGGCTCTGGGCACATTGCAGTAAAACTCTGTGAAACATACCGTGAGCAGGAGCGGGGACTGCCGGGGCTGTGTGCGGTCTCTCTCAGGCTGCTCCGGGGCAGGCGGGATGAGGAGATAAGGAGCGTGTCATTCCCTGCCGCTCCGCGCTCTGCGTGCGGGGGCCATAGCGAGGCGGGCTGCTCTCTCTCCGCGGCGGTACGGGGGAAAGAAAGAGTCTGCTCAACTCTCCGGCTCAAACATTTCCAGCCCGACCCCACGCCCACCGCTTCCTCCCCTGCAGCCCCCCCCCCCCCCACCCGGAGCCGCCCCCCCGCCGGGCTCGGCCCAATGGCAGCCCGGCTGCTCAACCTCCCGCTCTCCCATTGGCCGCAATGCGCTGACTAGCATTCTGACATCACGGGACACGGAATGCTAATCTTAAAGGTATTTCCCTGTTTTCATACCCGGCTCGCCGTTAACAATTGCTAGTCTTCCTTTTTATGGTAAAAATACATTCCGCCCCCCCATACAAAGAGCCAACTGCTGGGATGACCGAGGCAAACGGGAAGAGAATAGGGCTCTTCAAAACCATATGTCTGAACTGACCGGCACTTTCCACGAAACAGCACATACGGAGATGGCCTGTGCCTACAGACAGAGCTGACACCTCGGTAGAAGATTAGCAGCCGAGCCTTAAAGGGCTTCATTTGAATAAAGTAAATGAAAGCTCTTCACATTAGGTCATTAGGTTAAAGTTTCCTGAAATCTTCACCACACACAAGCAGTACATGTAGGGTGTACTGTGTAATCAACATGAAATAGAGATAATACAGAATAATGTGAAGAAAAATAAAGTTCATATGAAAAGGCACGAGCACATTGGCATGAAATGGCACAAACAGCAATCCAGGAGAACGAGACAAACCGCTACCAGCGTCAGGTTTTTCTCTCTAAATCAGCCCCCAGTGCATCTCACCAAGATTCCCCAAAAGGAGCCAGTGTTTTGAGCACTGATCCCTGCATTCATTTTAAAAGCAAATGTACTACGAAAATGTTATCCAAAGTACTTGACTTGAAAACACGTCATGAAAACAATATTCTTCAGTCTAATTTGAGTATCCTCTGCTGACCATTAAATACATAGCTCGCAAGGCAAATGTAAACCCTGTAACGCATAGCGGCCCACACCATTGTTTTCTTTGGCGTGAACAGGCATCTGTGTAATTTGGGCTTGGATTCCCTGGATGTTTAAGTTGTGCCCGGCTGCACTACTAAAACACAAAGAGCTATAGGCTTCACTCTTCACAGTGCAGTACGTGTGTATCAGGGGCATTCTGAAGGTAAGAACACACCGCCCTCTTTTCAATTCAGCTCATCTGGAAACAGGACATGACTCAATGTGTTGGGGGGAGGGCAGGAACAGGGTCGATATCTAGCCCTTAGCCTACACTGCCAAATAAATCACTTTCAAACGTATGCATTAAAGTGCATGTTTATATAAGAGGTCACAAATTTGTGTAAAAAAATAACATGACTTCTCTGATAACAAACGCACTCATCAAAGTGCCCCTTCTATTTACAATACATCTCCATTTCAAACAGTAGCGTTCAATCTGCGACATGATTGTACGTCTACCAAAAAGAGCAGAACAGGTTTCTGAGCCCGGGCATTCAGTTAGAATATTCAAAATGAGTACAGTCTGTTCTGATGAATAGCAATAACCTGCATGCGTTCCCAGCTCAGGTGAGACACACACGCGCACGCGCACACGCACACACACATATGCGCAATGGACACTGCTGGAGTACAGAGCAGGTCACTCACACTCAGGTTTATGACTTTTCAGTGAAATGCAAATATTCACAACAGCTGTTCTTGCTTGCTTTTGCCTCCCATTCCCAAAAGTTGACTAATAAAAGCACTCCCTGTCCTACAGCCAAAAACCTAAGACAAAATATGAAAACCAAATTGTCAAAAATTTACTGTAATCTTTGTTGAGTTTTTCTTTCAGAAATGAATACATAGCATTTTAAATTGAGCTTTATCTGGCAAATAATGTTGTTCCATCTTGTTTCTTGATTAGGCATATACACTTGTTAAAGGACAAGATGCTGAAATCTTACAACTGTAACTTCCATCTATAACCAACAAATTCAAAAAGAGATGAGATGAGCCCTGTAAAGCTTAATAGACCAGAACAGAAGATAAAGAGACTGCACTCCATGACTATGTATAAAGCACTTTGCAATATCTTGTATTATTGTTCTTTAAAAAAAAAAAAAAAAAATTATTATCCTTCCAAGCTTAATAATAACCACCTCCCAGCTGGTGGTGTTTGTGGTTCTCTGCCTTTTCTTCTGAAAACTTGGTGTGATCATTTTGAGTGAAAAGAAATGGTTCAAGACCAGCATAGTCTTTGTAAAGAGGAGAGCATTCTTTCAAAAGGGAAAAAAAACAACAATAACTAGATGCTTTGTGAATGTGAATGACATGGCAATTCTCTTTATGTGCAGGAAGAGTCAGACGTGCTTAATAGGGTGGCTAGCCTAAAACAGCAAGCAGCAAATGCATAATATACAAAACAAAGAATGCTACTTTGTGTTTGGTCACATACACAGAATTGATAAATTAAAGCCTGCTGTAATTGGCTCCTAAGCCTTGTGTTGGAAGGATATCTGGTCCATTGCGATATCTAGCCTGGAATCCATCAATTACAAACTTCACAGAATCTACACCAGACACACAGCCACGTTGATAAGCAGATGGATGTGCTTTGTCACAAACACAGTAATCAACACATTTTATAGCATTTAAGGCTTTCATAAAGACGTCACACAGCCAGTCAGGTGGAGAATACTCCATTTATTCGAAAAATCAGGGAAAAACACTGAAGTCAGAAAGAGCAACTCTCCATTTACTCTCCGTGCACTCACAAACACATCTCTAGGCATTAACTGCCTTTGTTAAAAGAAACATGAACACAACCCCATAGTTCCAGCCATTCTAACATCCTTACACAAAATGTCCTCACAATGTAAGTGGAAAGCTTAGTCAATGCTAAAACACTGCTGCTACATTGCAGCAACACTTCGAGAACGTTTAGTCTCAGTTGGGATTCTCCTTCCGTGGCAGGGCGTAACAGTGACTACGTTTCCTGAAGGTTTAAGGGAACATCTTTCAATAGAATAACTAAAGCAAAATTCCTCAGATCCATTAATTACCAAAACACTGGCCATTACTGGACAAAACAAAGAATGCTCATGTTCAGCATACCTATTAAGGTTGACTTGTTCAAAGACAAAAACACTCTCTCTGAAGCCATTTCAAGAGAATAAACTTTGAATGCAACACAGCAAATTGCCAAGGGCACCAAATAATGAAAACTTGTAGGTAATGGGCAGTCCGGTAAATCAGTATTCATGGGTAAGGTATCCAGATACTTGCAGAATCTAACAGATCGGATGTACTGCAGATCTACTCATCCCCACAAGTGGGCCTTGAAATATGTGATTTTAGTGAACAGACAGGCTTCAGGGGATCTCAGGACGGCAAAACAATTGTATTGTAGGATTCAGAAATGTGAACACTGACGTGGGGTGAAGCAGTCTTCTCCAGAGCACAACAATCAATGTCAGTAATATGGTCAAAAACTCAAATACCAGGTGATATTTAACCATAAATACTCATCAGCGGTAACTTAATCTCGTTCAACGGCAATGCGATTTATTTTTCCATTAACTTTAATTCTTAAATGTATTCAATTCCACGTCATCTTCACTGCCTCAGTTCAATTTAAATAAACGAACTGGAATTAAACGAACTAAAAATAGCCACTGAATTATGCACAATGTTATTGAATACATACGGCAGCAGCGACATTTGTTAAGTTACCTTCCAACTTCCTTAAAGTACAGTATATATTCCCACGACTGTTCGCAAATTAAAAGACTGACATCTAAACGAGAATAACCGGTTGGATTGCTCTGCAACACATAATGCTTCTGGTACATCTGGAGTCAGTCAGCGAGCTAGCTTATGAACAGCTCATCCCCGAGACCGTTTGACAAATGTATTCGCATCCACATAAGCTAAGCATCAATATTCATGCATTTTTTAGCCACGATATTTCACAATATCCACGATTCTTAACATTGGTTACACCCTGCTTATTCTTAACGAGAAGGGGTTGGTTAATTAGGCAATGTTTTCGTTGACAAACAAGCAACAAACAAGGTCCAACTAGCTTGATAGCTACCAGATTTTGTCCTAAACTACACATCTAGCCACAAGATAGCTAGTTAGTTTACTTAGCTACATTTATCCAATATCAAGATCAAGCTATAGCCGTCAATGCAAAAAAAGAAATACCAAATAACGTTCGTTGCCACTTGGTAAACCACCAGAGCCTCGTGAAATTAGTGCCAAAAGTATAAAAAGAAATTGCTGACCGGTTAGATGCAAGTTACAATTAACGCTAACTAAACGATTGACCAAGCAGCAAGTTGCGGACGGGTGGCGAGTTTTCAAGAGCTGTTAGTTAACGTTAATTAGTCAGGCTGGCTCGCTAGTCTTACGCCCGGCCTACCGTTAGCAAACGAACTTAACTTCGTCACAATTTGCTAGGTAAGTGTTGTAACGCCAACACTGCCAGATTAAGTTACCTAGGAATTTAGAACTAGCAAGCTCTAGTTAGCTAACAAGTTTGCCATAGCGTTACAATTGCGTGCATTCGAGACTTGATTCGAGCTTGTTAAAGGAAGTTAACAGATTGCTTGTTGACGAGTCATCCAGACTTCCAATTTAACAGTTAACGTTAGCTAACCACCTGTCATGCAACATCAGTGGTCAATGATAGCTAGCTGGCATATTGGTTGCCCATAAACATATTCCGCTGGTTTTTACTACATCCTAAACGCTTGCTTGGCTGTAGCCAGTAAGCTAGCTAGACCTATGGATTTCTAGCTAGCTACCATAACGTTAGCTCGCTTTAAAACCGTCGTCACGACACGGGCGCATGCGTTGACATATTCACGGCTGTTGCTGGCAAGTTCATTAGCCTAACTTGAAAGCTAATTAGTATATTAGCAATTAGTTGTTTTTACAATAACCATATCTAATGTTAAATGTTTGTGGCAACTTAACAAGTACGTTGATAACGTTAGCAAGTTTGCTGGGTAACGTTATTTAGCTACTAACATTACACTTACCTCATCACGACGACCTGTTCCTAGTTCCACACAGCAAAGATGCCAAATCGGGCCCGCGGCACCAAAAAAACAAGACTTAAACTTAGTGAATGTCAATATATATACATGTCTGTCTTGGACTAAAGTTGGGTGTTAATTAAAATAGACAATTCCTGTATGGTAAAATCAAATAATTAACAAAATGCGACTTTCATTTCCCCCTGCTGCTACTTTACATTAACGTTAGCTATGGCTAGACGTGCAACAAGCCTCTGACAGCTCTTGGAGTAAGGTAGTCCGGCTGAAAACGGGTTATCAATCTCAGCGTTTCTGTTATAACGTTTTCGTTGTATTTGCCATTCTGTATGTGATTATTTGTAAATACAACATTTCACATAAAAATGTTTGCATTTATTAACTTTTTAGTTTAGCTCAGGAAAATTTAACATCGATTTCACACCACCCCGCTAACAGTTACATATTGGTACGTCCCAAACGAATACCAGGAGCTTCGGTAAGGGCAAGGGCTGCTTGTTACCTAGGAAACAGCGGTAAAACTCACAGGGTTCTCTGCATCCTGCGTTTTAATCAAAATACAGTTTTTATAATCAGATTGGTGAAATGAACATACCAGTGTTTAAATTCAGGGCCTCATGTATTACAAAAGCGTGATGTCATCATTCTGTTCACAATTAATAACAGACTGTAAATACCTACTGCACGAGCCTGGGGTTACATTAGAAATCTTAACATTGTCAGGCGAAAAAACAAACAGTATTTCAACCTGAAAAAAGTTTTAAATGTATATAAAAATTCTAAACGGCAAGTTTGTGAATGCCTTTCTAACAATCTGTCAAAATGACAAATGAAGCCAAGCATATAAATGCAACAAACATCATCTTCAGAAATGTTATCCATCTTGACATGTAATCCCCTGTCTTTACAATAGCTGAAAAGCTAAAACATTTAAATAAATACAAATCATAATACAAAATATAATACAAATTACATGTATACCAATACATGGACCGAATCAAGAATCATGCAGCTTACATCCATATCATACACCATGTCATTACAATAATAACATGAATAGCCTACATGACTTTTAAACCTGCCCTAGACTACTTGTGCAGCACTTGCATCATTACATCAGCATGTTACATTATTATTATGCCTATCATTATCTGCACAATGCACTGGTAAGACTTAGCTGTGATGTATAGTAGGCAGGTTAGTTCCTAGCCAACATTACTTTGATCACGTTAGGTGCCGTCCATTTGCTCTGCAATTTGATACAACTCCTGTGATAACCAGCTGCTCTCCACTCAGCCATTTATATCCATTTTGGAAAGTTTATTATAGCCTAAAAGATTTGGTGGTTGCTACAAACTATATCTATTTTAGCTGTAGCAAGGAGATAGAAGCATTAGCTAATTAAATGTGAGTTTGTAGTGGATGGTACTTATAACCACATTCAGCAGTAGAGATAATAAATGTAGTTTGTTGTCAATATCAAACCCTGGCTTATATATTATAAAGTTTATAGTGTTGCTATCCCTGAACCCTTTACTCTTGTAAGGGTCTACTATGGGTTTTGAACTATGACCCCAGTCGGTCAGCCGCTATACACTAATACAGGTTTCTTTGGATAAGATTGTCTGCAGAAAGCCTGAATGTAAATTAAACAAGAAAGAATAAATATAATTAGCCTGCTAAACTAAGGACCAATATCTTCAGCCAAGGGAGTGACATGACATTCTGTAAAGGTTGTTCACCTGCTCTATAGTGTGAAGGTGAACATTACAGCATTGTAGAATTCCCCCCTGGTGTTAACATCACCCTGTCTGTGGTGACAAACCCATTTTCATCCGTACTGAATTCTTATGTCATATTGTAGGCCTACTGTATATGTGCAAAATACACCATTCACTCCCTCTGAAGTATCTCATGCACCCTCTCAAATCAGACTGGATGTGCACACGTAGGGGAGTATATGCACCCCTGTAGCATTCAGGTGGAACAAGGATGCATCTTAGCGTTGTGATGTGTGGGAGAAATTGATATTCTCGGCATACCTACATGATTCATTGGTCCTCGGCTTGCTGTGCCTGATCTCAGCAGGTAGCTGCTTCAGTGTCAGAGTCTGATAGGTGATGTAGAATGCGAACCGAGAAGCACCACAGCCCTGTATTATTTTTAATATGTTCCTTACTGGGCAGTGTGTGGTCACGAACAGCCGCGGGTGTTTTTTGTGAAGATGGGCACCCAGGGCAAACTCCTGTTGTTACCGTACCATCGCCTGGCATTGTTTTTGCTTTTATTGCTTTTATCTATTCTTTACTTTCTCTTTTTTCAGTTAAACTACAGTTTGCTTCTTCAGTTCCTGTTTCCAACCCATGCACAACACCATCAATAATAATAACAAGTATTATTATTATTATTGTAATAAATATAATGAGAATTTCTGGAAATCAACAAAAAAAATATCTTGACCATGTTGTAACAGAGCAGACCCCTGAGTGCCTAGACTTCCAAAACTGAAATTCTCTATCACAATAAAGTGGGTTATATGGAGCTGCATTTTCTTCTCATGGACTATTGGGACTGACACTTCCCAGCACGTTCTGGCCGGCCGGCTGGTAGTAATGCTGTTTGGATCAATAATAATCTGATAACCGCTGGAGCTGTAAAATGTGTGAGATTTTCAGTCTCCAGCCACCCGCAAATATTGAATAAAATGTGGAGGTGTTCAACAAAACAGGGTAGTACTGAATTGTATGATGGAAACCTGAAAGCCACTGTAATGGTGTGTCACAAGACTCACTGACTGTTGTTCAGAGTAATGTTCTTGAAAATTAAGTGCTGGAATATTGAATAAATGTTTCACAGAGCACCACGGCTAAGATCTGGCCAAAAACCCGAATCACCCGAACCCGAATAGGAATAGGGCAAAGATGTATGTTTTGGTTTATTACTGATTACATTATTGCATATAGCAAAGAAGTTATCATCAGTTCACATCAGTTCACATCAGTTGAGAGAGAGAGAGAGAGAGAGAGAGAGAGAGCGAGAGAGAGAGAGAGAGAGAGAGAGAGAGAGAGAGAGAGAGAGAGAGAGAGAGACATTTGTTTTCTGTATCCATTTGAGAACTACTTATTCTGCACAGAATGCCAGGTCAGGTCTAATTATTGATTTTTCAAAGCTAAATGAAACGCTGATGCCATGCCAGGCCATTCACTCCCAATGGAGCTATGGGGGAAACTTTTTCTTATGCTCCAGCTGGGAGGGGTGTGCAAACAGCCAGCAGACTCTTAATCATCCAAAGGATTTAGGATTTAAAGTACCACACATCTAAAACAAATGGGCACAAAGTCCCAGCACATTACTGCCAAAACCCTTGGAATAAGTGAACACATTTAAAACCAATGATCGTCTACTGGGTCCTAAATGGAATGTGTGCTCCCCCCTTTAAAGCCTGACCGAACGAGTAAAAAGTTTATACCGTATTGAGAGAAAAGACAGTCTTGTGATCAGCACATGCCCAGTATGTCCATGGCTGCGACCTCCAGAGGTTAAGGTGATAACTGTGATGCCAGTTATTTTGGGTGGGAGGCCTCTTGGGAAACTGCACACTCCAAAATCACTCTGGGATGACTGTAGGCAGAGCCTTGCCTGTGACTAACCAAGGAAAGGGCATCAGTGCTAACATAAATAAAGCCACTATATGTGGGCTCTGCACTTCAGCTTCTTTTAATTTCACATAAATTGCAATTACACAGCTCAAGCTTATGGGATTAAGCAATACAGGACTTGCATGTACAGGAAGATCTGCCTCTTATGGGTGTTAGCTGTGCATTGGTTGTCCATTGCTCCCCTGCATTATTTGATACAATAGTATTGTTGATGTACAGTAACTGTCTGGCCTGTATAATGCATGATAATGAAGCAAATTAGAGGGTAATATGGCATAATACAAAGCAGCAGTTAAGGATCTAGGCCTGGATCCAGTATTACATTATGTATGGCTCCAGGTTGTTATCCTTGGTGCAGCACTGCTGTTTTACCCTTGAGCGAGATGCTTAACTGCTTCAGTAAATATCCAGCTGTTTAAAATGCACAACACTTAGTCACCCAGGATAAAGGCATTGGACAAGCAAATATATGAAAACAGCCTTGGGGGTTTGGCTTAGGCACAAAGCCAATTGGTCTGCGTCGCACATTCTAATGCTGTGAATTTTTCAGGAATCTCCAGCCATAGGGAAAGTATGCATGACAGTACTGGTGCTCCGGTGTGATATTTCTTAAGGCATTCGATTGGTGATGATTAACTCTCTGTGAGAGGAATAACAAATTACTAACGTGTGGCTATCACTGCTATCATGAGTGATTTGGGAATGATATATTTTAAGACAAATATATGACCAAAAATTGCCATCATGATGGTGATGAAAAGTATGATATTTTCTGGATGAACAAGAAAACTAGTCCAGGAGGTTAAACACTTTTGAACTGCAGAACAATGGAATAACTTTGTGGCACATTCATGAGACACACAGGGAGTATCATTTATTCACAAGGATATTGCTGTATGATCAAAATGCAACACGCCACTGGTTTTGCCTATAGCCCCACTGTCTTGTAAAACACTGGTTGTCCCACTATTGACTTGACTTTATCACGTTTGTTAGTTTGCCAACCATCACAGCCAGTTAGCTAACTAACATAGCTAGCTAGTGTAATGTTAAACCCAGTCTGTGTAAATGGGGATCCATGAAAAAGTGTGTATGTGTGTGTGAGTGTGTGTGGGTATGTGTATGTATGTGTGTGTGAGTGTGTATGTGTGTGTGAGTTTTTGTGTGAATGAGTGTGTGTGAGTGCGTGTGTATGCGTGTGTGAGTGTGTGTGTATGTGTATATGCGTGTATGTGTGAATGAGTGTGTGTGAGTGCGTGTGTATGCGTGTGAGAGTGTGTGTGTATGTGTATATGTGTGTATGTGTGTGTGAGTGTGTGTGTATGTGTATATGTGTGTATGTGTGTGTGAGTGTGTGTGTATGTGTGTGTGTATGCGTGTGTGAGTGTGTGTATGTGTATATGTGTGTATGTGTGTGTGAGTGTGTGTGTATGTGTATATGTGTGTATGTGTGTGTGAGTGTGTGTGTATGTGTGTGTGTATGCGTGTGTGAGTGTGTGTATGTGTATATGTGTGTATGTGTGTGTGAGTGTGTGTGTGCGTGTGTATGCGTATATGTGTGTATGTGTGTGTGTGTGTATGTGTATATGTGTGTATGTGTGTGTGTATATGTGCGTATGCGTGTGTGAGTGTGTGTGTATGTGTATATGTGTGTATGCGTGTGTGAGTGTGTGTGTATGTGTGTGTGTGTTTGTGTGTGTATGTGTGTGTATGTGTGTGTGAGTGTGCGTGTATGTGTATATGTGTGTGTGAGTGTGTGTGTATGTGTATATGTGTGTGTGTGTGTGTGTGTGTGTGTATGTGTGTATGTGTGTGTGTGTTTGTGTTGATGGAGAGCATTGGTGAACATTGGGCACTAGTCGTTCCACAATCTTGATTTTGTTTTTAAGCCTGGACACATTGGTTAAAGCCTGATCGGTTGTCATGTTTGCTGTGCGTGTTAATGTCCTGTAAGGACACGATGGCAACAAACCTATTCCCCCCTCCTGCTGAAATAAAACCCACACAGCATGACGCTGCCACCGCCATGCTTGATGGCAGGGATTTTGCTTTTAGGCTAAAAAGCTCAACTTTAGTCTCGTCAGACCACTAAATCTTCTTCCAGATGGCATGGCTACTGGCAAACTGCAGGAGTGATTTAATGCCAGCCTTTCTCAGAAGTGACTTCCATCCAGCCAATCTCCCAAACAGGCCAAATCTTTGAAGTGTTCAAGAGATGATCTCAGGACAATTTCCCCAAATTCGGCCGCTGAGATCTGTTCATGTTGTAGCTGACCTTCTTTCAAAAAAGAGAGAGAGCAGATTGGCGCACTTCTCTCCTGTAGGTTTTTGTATCGAAAATGTTCACCAGCTGCTGCCTGCACCATGGAGATTGGTGTACTCAGGTGTCCGTCAACACACAAGTGGAGCACCGGACACATTAATACATTTACTCTGACTGCTTGAGAAACAGCTGCCTTTTGCTGCCATCTACAGCAAAAGCAAATACATTTCTATATTGTATGTACTGTATATATAAATAAAAATGTATTATTCTTTAATAACAAGACTTTTACATGTCAGGCTTTTGGCAGAGAGACTTTGAAATTCACAATTTCTTTACACTTTGGCAGGTAGGAATTCAGGAAGGTAGACCTGATTAAGCTCGATATCAGTGCCTTGAAGCCACAACCACAACACCACACAAGCAGATGCATGAAATGCTGCTTCACAACCACAACAGTGCCTGGTTCCTGGTACAGTCCAGTCCCTGGAGCACTGTACTGCAGTGCTGAAGAATGGCACTCTCTAAGAGGAGAAACAGCATGAGCAGAGCCAGAGATGCTCAAGCTGTATGTTCTTGCTTTTAACCACAAAGTTGCAAATGCAGCTATACCAGCCATTATAAAGCCCACAGGTTGACAAAAACTAATCTGCAGTCTTCAGAAAGCAGAGATACTGTAATGGCTAACCATTTTAAACAAGCACAAGCCACAGTACATGAACCTTATGTTTCACAGACACTCATTAAACCTGGTCCTAGATTAAATTCAATTTTGAATAGTGACTCTCCATAAAAAACTCAATTAACTCCGAGAAACCAGCCCTGTTTCACATATAGGAGACTATGCTAAGGGTTTGAGCAATTGAATTATCATTGAACACATCAGAATACCCAACATAATTTATTATATGGAATACTGTAACATAATAGCATTTGAATTTCTATTTCTCGCAGTTGAATTAGCTTTTTAGAATGAACTCATTGGGTCAATTAGAGTGTTTGATAAAGTTTGATCCCTACATAGTTGCTTGTGCTTAGACAATCGCTGAAGAACCTGGGCTACTGAACATGGTATTCCTTTGAACAGCTGTACTGAGCATCTATGGGGCAGGTAGCAACACAAAGTGTGTGTGTGTGCGTGTGTGTGTGTGCGTGTGTGTGTGTGTGCGTGTGTGTGTGTGTGTGTGTGCGCGCATCAGCCCTACTGCAGCTCAATCCGACAATGAAATCCAAAGCCTCTGTGCTCTAATGCTGACTGGCATGTCATGGTGGAGCAGTACACAAACGTGTACAGGGGTCACCCTGTGGGCACTAAGGATAATGGACATAATTGACAAAGCTTTTAACTGCGCTGTTCCCCTCACTCTCTCTCTCTCTCTCCCACTGTTATAACATCAGAGAGGGAACAGCAAATGTACCAGAAGACTGCCTTCAAATGTACAAGTCGTTGTCAGTAGTATTTGCATCAATGCTACTGGGATTCTCTTAATCTCTCTGCCACCCACACACTGATGCATGTACGGATTACCTGGCTGCCAACGGGTTATGGCTGGGAGAGGACCTGTGTCTGGCCACACAGCTGAGGTCAACATGGGGGAGACTATGACTGGTAAACCAAGAGCAAGAGACTGTGACGACACATTAAGTACAGGAAGGGATTGTAACTAGGATGAGATCAATCTGCCATTGACTTTTAACAGCCCATTCAAAGCAAGTATCCCTCCCCCATATTCAGTGTCCCCATAACAAGACATTAGCTCGCACACCATCAATGAAAGTCCTTATAACAATATTACAGTGTTTTCAGACATGGTGGCAGAAGAACATGGCTTGTATGTGAACGGCCGGTACCACTGCACAGCATCTCCCATCTACACTCAGTGAGCACTTTATTAGGTATTTATTAATCATATTTTTTTGATTAATCTTTTTGTTTTCTTGACGCATTGTTTTCAGAGATGCATGCTCTCTTCTGCATACCACTGTTGTAATGTGTGGTTATTTGCTTTACTGTCACCTTCCTGTCAGCTTCGACCAGTCTGGCCATTCTCTGACCTTTCTCATTAACAATGCGTTTCTGGTTGATTTTATTTGCATGAACAAGCTAGTGTACCGGTCTACCTAATAAATTGTTCACTGAGTGTATATTGTACTTCATCCTGCAATGCATGCATCTAAAGCCATTCCTAGTCGCTAGTTAACAAACATTAGCTCCATCACTGGCTGCATATTCTAGCCAATTATTAAATAAATGGCACTTAGAAGCTAACCAACCATCTCTGAGACAGGTACTAGACTAGAGCATTAGCAAGCCACCATGACATAATAGGAGTTCATTTGAGAAAGGAAAGAAATTATTTGTTGGTATTTGTTGGTTTCTTATAGCTACTGTAACTAAAAAAAGTTGTGGAAAAGAAAAATCTAATTCTACTCATGACACAAATTTGCCACCTTCCAATTTAAGGCATATTATAAAACAAAGATTTCCACTCAAATCACTGAACACTTATCAACACCCAAGGGATGCCTGAAGTCACAACACGGACAACGCTTACAAAGGGGTTATGTGTTGGACGTAGCGGGCCTATTAATGAAAAGGCATGATTGGTGGACTATGAATATGAGCCATTGGCCCATAAACGTCCTAACGTCTTGTGCTACTGTCCCTGCAGGTCAATCTCTGTACAATCATGAGGCTTTGCTTTTGGGCGTACATTAAAGTTGTTATCAGAGCCACGGGACTCAAACTTAACGAGGGCATATGGATGGCGCTAATTAAAAAAGATCAATGTGAAAATGTCAGCAGTAACCGCATGAAGTGCTGTTTACAAATACTCATTTTAATCATATTGCAGGACAAACATTTCAATATTGCAATTCCACCCATTATCACTGTAATTCCATTATTGCCTTTTCTCTTACCATAAATACACGCACCGATGGATAAATCCGTTAACGGGCGACCGGCCCTTTCCTCCATCAAGCGAGAGTCAATCTCA
Source organism: Conger conger (assembly GCF_963514075.1). NCBI lineage: Eukaryota > Metazoa > Chordata > Actinopteri > Anguilliformes > Congridae > Conger > Conger conger. Next base: position 27,261,029 of record NC_083776.1, on the reverse strand, counting down.
ATGGCGCGTCCCGGCTGGCCTTAAGGTGCATTCACGCTGCACCCACAATGAATCCGGTCTTTTCACGAAATAGGACACATCTTTGATCTCATCATATCGGTTGGCCAGGCGCTTCAAAGGGACCGATCACAGACGTAAAACGCCGCCGCAGAAAGGTCACTGCACCGCCGTATTCTGCTCTGTAGAAATGTCAGCCTCAAACAGACTCAGAGATTGAAGAGAACGAAAACAAGACCGAGAATCCTTGACTTTTGACCTCACTTGAATCTCTGTTTTTACAGAGGATCCTGTTTTTAATTCTTCAATCATTTTATTTTTCATTATCATGCTGGAAGTAGCCATAAGAAGATAGGTACATCGTGGGCATGAAGGGATACACATGGTCAGCAACAATACTGAAATAGGCTGTTTACACCATTAAACCACAGCCACCAGCTTGGACTGTTGACACAAAGCAGGTTGGGCGCATGGATTCATGCTGTTGATGCCAAATTCTGACCCTACCATCTGTATGCCTCAGCAGAAATCGAGATTCATCAGAACTGGCTACGCTTTTCCAGTCTTCAACTGTCCTGTTTTAGAGAGCCTGCGCCCACTGCAGCCTCAGCTTTCTATTCTTGGCTGACAGGAGTGGAACCTGACATGTCTTCTGCTGTTGTAGCCCGTCTGCCTCAATGTTCGACATGTGGTGTATTCTGAGATGCTTTTCTGCTCACCACAATTGACTGGTTGTCTAAGTCTGGGCATTCTCCGTTGACCATCAACAGCTTTCATATATATATATATATATGTTTCATATATATTTCATCAACCTTTCTCATAGCATCAGTTTCTGTCCACAGAACTGCCGCTCACTGGATGTTTTTGGGTTTTCCCCTACCATTCTGAGTAAACTAGAGACTGTTGTGCGTGAAAATCCCAGCTGATCAGCAGTTACAGAAATACTGAAACCAGCCTGTCTGGCACCAACCATTATGCCACAGTTGAAATGACATTTTTCCCCCCATTCTGATGGTTGATGTGAACATAACTGAAGCTCCTGACCCTTATCTACATGATTTTATGCATTGCACATCGGACACGATTGGCTGATTAGATAATCACATTAATCAGTAGGTGTACATATATATTTTTTTGTAAAATGTTTACTACCTGTTGATATACACTCAGTGAGCATTTTATTAGGTATTTTATTTTGACGTATTTTTTAGACTTATTGGCATTCTGCTGCTGCAGCCCATCTACTTAGGGGTTTGACGTGTTGTGTGTTCAGAGATGCTCTTCTGCATGCCACTGTTGTAATGTGTGGTTATTTGCGTTACTATCACCTTCCAGGCAGCTTCGAAAAAGTCGGGCCGTTCTTCGTTGACCTCTCTCATCAAGGTGTTTCTGTCCGCAGGACTGCCGCTCACCGAATGTTTTTAGTTTTTTGCACCATTCTCTGCGGACTCAACCCGACAATCATTCCGTGGTCGAAGTGACAGAGATCACATTTCTTCCCCATTCTGACATTTGGTCTGAACAACACCTGAAACGCTTGATCATGTCTGCATGCTTTTATGCATTTAGGTGCTGCCACATGATTAAATATTTGCATGAACATGCTATATTCCATTCAAATACTACACTGTAGGCCTTCTAAACCCATTCAAGCTTTGGCATTTCTCGAGTTCAAAGAGGTTTTTCTCTGTTGAAATTAATAATGTAAAACCTGTCATGCCAAACACCTTTGATATATTCAAACAATGAAACTGCAATAATCATATTGCAAGTGATTACAGCAGTTAAAATTCCTGCTTCATTACCAGAGCAATTATTATAATTAGTCTAAACCTTTAATAGACATCTCAAGGGCATTCTACTGACTCCTCTCCCTCACAGTTTCATCCCTGTTTTTCTATTTGTCTCAAGCCATAAATTTGAACACCCTCTGCCTCTTTATTGTCTCTCTTCACAGATTGGCATGGATTATGCAACTGGCAACTGGAACACAAAGCACTTCTCAATTCCAATAATACACACTAGTACAAGAGAGGTGAGTGACTGAGTCTCTCTCTCTCTCTCTCTCTCTCTCTCTCTTAACCCCACATTGCTTCAGAGGGAATTGTCCCGTTTAGTCTAATCAACTGTGAGTCACTTTGGATAAAAGCATCAACTAAATACCTATAATGTAACGTAATCTTTTCACCCAGTAAAGTGAATAATATTTTATTGGAGTTGGTCTTTTCTGGCAATTCCAATGAAACCTGAATATTTGGTCCCAACATGCACCCCACAGTCTGGATCCATGCTAGTGTCACATGGGATGCCTGATGCCTCAATCACTGTAGCAACAGCAGTGAGGGAGAATAGCCCCCCCATGCCTCCACCCCATCACTCACCAGCGCCTCCTCTGGCTCACGTCACCTCCATTCCCCTGCTGCAGTACCTGTAGCAAGCTCAGAGCGACTGGAAGGACAGATGATGTGACAGCAATGGGACAGTTTGGGTATTCCAAAATGACGGGTAAATGAGGGCAGTGGATGGGAGGAGCCCAAACACAAGCATATCTGCCCTCAGTGTAGGCCCATATCTGTTGTGCATACAATGTATAAACACTGGAATGCCCCCGCCCTCTCCAAAGTTTAGTGGGGTATAAAACCAGCTGATCTAACTCTATCTAACTCCGTGTCAGAATTAGACAAACCTGGGGTGTCTCGGTGGCGCAGCCTGTAGAGCACTGACCGCATGCTCATTGCGAGCCGTGACGTCGGCGGTTTGAATCCGACCGTCCGACATTTGTCGCATGTCTTCCCCTCTCTCTCGCTCCCATTCTTCCTCTCTCTCTATACTATATACTGTCCAATAAAGCTGAAAAAGGCCTAAAAAATATCAAAAAAAAAAAAAAAGAATTAGACAAACCTTTACGCCAACTGTGGTGCCAGGAAGGAAGATGGCGACTGTCCACCAGAGGGCAGCACCAGTCCTGTTCACGACCGTTTGCCTAATCTCTGGGCTTTAAAAACGACCTTGCTCTCAGGACACCTTTTTTCCTATGGCTGCCATTGCACTTTGTTCATGGGTTTGTTGTGGACTTTAGCCCCGCCTAAATAATGAAAAGGAAATAAATTAAATTAAATCAGTCTATGTACCACAAACTGAGTCACCTGTATCAACATAGGGGGTACATGATGTGAGTCACTGTAAGTATTCAGCAAGAATGAAAACTGAAATAGAAAAAGTGTCCATCATTTTTACATGCGGTAAATATCATACTGGGTTTACATTATATTATTAGAGATTACATTTTGGTCATTGTTTGCACGCTGTGCATTCCTAATGCGTGGATCTATATTAATTGGTTTCCATAGAGCAGAACAACACAAAGCTCATAGCATTTTAAAAAGCTGCAAGATAAAGATACTCCATGCACCCTCAAAACCTCTAGTCAATGTATAATGTAACATTTATATCAGGAACCTCACTGGTGGTCATACCCACATCACTGGATAACTGACAGCCTGCATTCTTGAGACATCTGTGTCTCTTTACTGCCATCTTGTGGTAGTTCCCACCACTACATTTTAAGTGATTGTTGAGAACCAATCTCATTTCATTTTGATTTGACTTTGACAGATTGAATATTGTTAAATTAATTACGGATGGTCTTCATAGCCCTCACAATTATTTCTGTCTTGATCTGATCTTGAAACAACATCTGTCAGTCTAATTTAGAGCAATTGAAATCCCATTACACTTCCATCCATCCATCCATCCATTATCCTAACCCGCTTATCCTAAACAGGGTCGCAGGGGGGCTGGAGCCTATCCCAGCATACATTGGGTGAAAGGCAGGAATACACCCTGGACAGGTCGCCAGTCCATCGCAGGGCACACACACCATTCACTCATACACTCATACCCACGGGAAATTTAGACTCTCCAATCAGCCTAACCTGCATGTCTTTGGACTGTGGGAGGAAACCGGAGTACCCGGAGGAAACCCACGCAATCATGGGGAGAACATGCAAACTCCACACAGAGAGGTCCCGGCCGACGGAGATTCGAACCCAGGACCTCCTTGCTGTGAGGCGGCAGTGCCCCCTCACTGCACCATCCCCCCCCCCCCGCCCCCCCACTGCACCATCCGTGTTAAGTTGTACAGAACCATATAGCGCAACAAACAAAATAAATAAAAAAAATAGTTTCAAAGTTGTGAAATAGAACTGAGCTTGAATGTCTGAGTTACATTAAAACTTATGCACAATATTGTCATTCATTTGTTGATTGGCACATTTAAGATATTCTCAAAGAATGCAAACAATTTAGGGTCATCCCATAGCCATAGCCATAGTCTTAATGATGGTTGCCACTGCATCTATTTGGCATGACAACCAGAAGTACGGCCCCCATTGCTCCTTATTTTAACATGGGTATGAAAAGCTCATAAATGAATGTTTTTATTCAGTTATTATTTTATGAATCACAGAGCTCTGGGGCAAAGGCTAGCCCACATGCTCTTGTTTTTATAATTTTCCTTCCATTCCAGTCTGACGGACGAGGTCAGCAAACAAGGAAGGGGAATGTAATAAAAAGCCAGATATTTTACCAGTAACTTTTACCAGTCAATTTCCGAGTATCACTTTCAGCTGCCATATTTCCTGTAAGATTATTTTGGCAGATTTTTTTCATTTTGTGGAGTCGACAAGGGCACCTACTTTAATCTTTTTATTACTACATTTAATTAGTTTTTTGTAAAATGGTCTGATGTCAGAAACAGGAGACATACAGTCTGTTTAGTAGCATTGTGTTTGGCCTTCAGCTCCCTCTGTGGTCTCTGTTTACACAGTGAGTCCTGGGCAGTTGTCCCACATATTCACAGCTTCATCATTTCCTCCTGTGTCCTCTTGCTCTGCTGAGAGATGAACTCGGCTCACGTTCGGCTGGAGACCACGTGACTGCATTTGGGAGGGCTGAAAAAGCCTGTCCATCTCCTGGAAATACAGAGAAATTCCAAAGTCATCAATGCAGGTAGACCTCAGCAGACAACAGTGAGTACTGTGACCCCATACCTTCTGTAACAATATCTCTACTTCTGCCTCAGGTGAATAAAAAATATACTTGCTTGTCATGTACTGGGATACATCCTAAATCAATTTGTAAGAAGAATAGAGTGGACTCCACGGGATCCAGACCATACTATAACTGTTTAAACTGTTTAACTGCTCATTGCCAGTTAGGTTATTTGGTTCTGGCTGTATGTTACAGCAATCACCCTGCCTGTACTTGTGTACTGTATTTACCATTGTTTTGTACTTGTGTTTTCCAATATTGTGTAGTTCCGGTCAGTTCAGTCCAACATAATTAGTTCTAATAGAGACGTAAGGAATGCAGAGGCACAACGAGCATCCTCTATAAACAATGCTTGTTTGTTGTATGACCTTGATATGTTTGTATGACTGTTTGGTATGGTTGATAAAATTATCTGATAAATAAAATGTAATGTAATGTAAATGTAGCCTTCCCACATTGAATACATTGAAGTGAAATGTATATATACATTTTTGGTGTCACCATTTTTACTTTTTTTTTTTTTAACTAATAAATGGGGCAATGCGACATTTCATAATTATCCAATAAATTATTGAACTATTTCAAATGGCATGGTATGAATCCACACATGCAATACAATTAATCACAACTGACTTACTTTTACTGACTTACCATCAGTAGATGCTGTGACACTGTTATTTCAGTTTTTGGCATTTATGAAACTCTTCAAATACATCTACATTTCGATTGACATAAAAGCTTATTACTACAGAAAGCGAAAACTGTGTGCACTATGCAAGTGATGTTAAAAATCCTTGCTCTAAACCAAATCACAAAGACAACCTGAATTAATTAATAATTAATCAATTCAGCTTGCATGTAAGCAGGGGACTCTCCCAGTTTCTAAAACCTTCCTGGTAATATTAACCACAAGACTGTAGCCTGATAGTGTCGAATGAGATCATGAATATCTGGACAGGGAATGTCTATTAAAGGTAAAACATTTTCCAAAAAGCGATAATTAATCCAAACTACTGATGCCCGATTGTAACAACAGGAAAAAACTCCAGATAGCGATCAATCCCTTTAAGCTGGGGGTGTCCCTGTCTTCCCAGGCCTTCGACGACCCTGCAGCTGAACAGCGATGGCGAGTAAGGACTCAGGCGAAGGCAGCTGCCGGCATCTGGACGAGGCCCTGCAGGGGACCTACCTCCCGGTTACATACGGGATCATCTTCGTGGTGGGCTTCCTGGGAAACATCACCGCCATCGTCCTCTACGCGGGCAAGGTGCGTCCGTGGACGAGCAACAGCGTGATGATGCTGAACCTGGCGGCGGCTGACCTCCTGTACGTGATGAGCCTGCCCTTCTTCGTCCTGCACTACAGCGCCCCGGACCTCCTGCCCATGGACAGCCCGCTGTGCTACGCGCTACGCATAGCCTTCCACTTCCACCTGTACGCCAGCATCCTCCTCCTCACCTGCGTCAGCGCCTTCCGCTACGCGGCCGTGGTGCACCCCCTGAGGTCCGGCCGGCTGCAGGAGAGGAGGTGGGCCGTGGCCTCCTGCCTGGCGGCCTGGGGGCTGACAGGTCTGGAGATGTACCCCATGCTCAACACCATCAGGTTGGACATGAACAGCACCAGGAAGTGCGTGGACTTTGCCAGCAGCGAGTCCGAGAGGCTGGTCCTGTACAACTGGCTGCTGACGGCGCTGGGCTACCTGCTCCCCCTGGTGGTGGTGGTGCAGTGTTACGTGTGCGTGGCCCAGGCCCTGAGCGGCGGGCTGGGCCCCCGGACGCCCTCGCGGCTCCGAGCCCGCAGGATGAGCCTGGCGGTGCTGGTCGTTTTTGCTTTGAGCTTCACGCCGTACCACGTCCTGCGCATGCTGAGGGTCTACACGCGGGCCAGCCAGAGCTGTGTGCTGCGCGAGGGCGCTAACGTGGCCTACATCCTGTTCCGGCCCGTGGCGGCCCTCAACGCCTGCCTGAACCTGCCGCTGTACACGCTGGCCGGGGGGAGGCTCCAGCAGGCCCTCTGCGGCCTCCTGCCCGCAGGAACACTCTGCTGCAGGCCGAGGCTCAAATCCCCAATGGCTATTGCCGTGGTGACTGTCGACAAGGGCACCTACTAGGCCTTCCTGAGGGACAGCTGAAGGATTCAGATGCTCTGCATAGGCAATCCCTCAAAGATCTGCTATCTCCACAGTTATACACTCCGCGAGCAATTCATTAGGTATTTATTAGACTTATTTTTTTCTTCTGCAGCTGTAGCCTATCCACTTAGAGGTTTGACAGGTTGTGTGTTCAGAGATTCTCTTCTGCATGCCACTGTTGTAATGTGTGGTTATTTGCATTACTGTCACCAAAGCTGATACTCTTTGGTAAAGCAAATAATATTCTGCTGCATATACTGTAAACACACGCATGCACACATACACACACACACACACACACACACACACACACACGTATACACATTACTGGTGGAAATAAGTAGGAACACTCCAACTTTTTGCAAAGTCCTCTTGCTGGCAGTGAAAAAGTACAGTTGTTAAATTAGGCCTGTGGGTTTAAATACATTGGTCATTGTATAAACATTTATTCCAGCCTCCACAGTTCATCACAGTTCAGCCCAGTGTTACAATGAGTAAGAGTACACAGGTCATGAGATGTCAGTCAACAGTAAATCTCCCAGTGGAATCATAGGAGACTTGCAGACAGTAATGTAAAATAAAATCAATAAATCAAGCACTTTAATATAAAACAAATATATACAGTTTCATCCTCTATGTTGAAATAATAAACTGGAAATAGTGTGGAAAACATTAAAATATTCTTTTTTACAGGCCTAATCCACTGGCAGGTTAAACACACAGTGTTTTACTTCATATCATGGAGATTATCCGATAAATTCAATTTAGAAAAAATCTGTTTTAATAGGTTAATTAAGTACAATAAAAATACACACCACATCCACATTAGCTTTCAGCACAACCTAATCAAGACTATCTACATTGTAACAAAACGTGCCCTGCAATATCAGGTAAATACATCCGTGCTGTGTACAGAGAATGAAGAGTACTGTGTCCATAATTCTGGCTCATTTGTCTTAATCGATGATATACTCATGGGTGTAGCAGGATGAATTCTGAACTGTACAGAAACATCTTATCTGCCCAGATCCAACCAAAACCCAGTGGACGGTACTTGACCTTGCGGCAGGAGAATGGCACCAAAATACTGCTAAAGCAAGCAACCAAGGAGGCCAAGTGGCCAAGTCTCTGTCCTGTAATTCACTCGCTGAAGACAAGACTGAAAGCAAAATGTCCCAGAAGTAAACTGGAATGGAAGATTGCAGTACAGTCCTGGCAGAGCATCACCAAGGAAAATACCCAGGGTCTGGTCAATGGTTACTGTACGTTAGGCAGCCGTCAAGTACATAGGATTTGTGAATAAATACTAAATATGACTACTTTATTTCAGATCATTTCAATTCGTCCAATTACAATTGCTCCCCTAAACTGGGGGACTAAGTATAAAAAGGGCTGTAATTCCTACACGAAATGCCCAATGTGGATGTAAATACCCTCAAATGAAAGTTGGCAGTCTGCACTTTAGCCTCATTATTTCATTTCAAATCCATTGTACTGGAGTATACAGCAAAAAATGTGACACTGTCCAAATACTTATGCACTGCACTGCATCACACCAAGCAACACCTATCAGGTTGCTGTCGGCAACAGCAAAATTGGCACTATAAAAATTCTGGCAGTGCCAACAGAAGGCTGCTAGTGGGCACGGTACATTTAGGGTACTAAACTGGGATGGCACCTCTCTTATTAGATTAAACAATTTATTTTTCACTTTGTTAGGGAAACAAAATACTGACTTAGAAAAGTATCTGTTAGAAAAGTATCTGTTGGGAACCAGTTCAAGTAAAAGGTTCACAACACTAATTAGTACATACAGTTTGGCTCAAATACATTAATAGTAATACAGTATTACATACCATATATACAGTGTCCTGCATAATGTTTGGGACAAAGATCCATCATTTATATATTTGCCTCTACTCCAGAATTTGAGATTTGTAATAATTAAATGTGGTCAATGTGCACATTATCAGATTTTAAGAAAGGGCATTTTTATACATTTTGGTTTTACCTTGTAGAAATGACAGCACTGTTTATACATATGCCCCATTTCAGGGCACCGTAATATTTGGGACACAGCAACGTTATGTAAATAAAATTAGTCATGTTTGTGTTGCATATCCTTCGCATGCTATGACTTCCTGATGTCTGTGACCTACCAACATCAGAGTCTGGAAATCTTATTTTCAGGTTGTCCTACAAGCGATGATAAAACTCTTTGCATTTGAATGGATCTCTATGGGAATTTGTCAGGAACCAAGTGCAGACTCAGGAATAACAAGAAAATAGCAGATTTAATAAAGTAAGCAGATAAGGGGTAGACAGAGCGTAATCCAAACAAGCAAAGTTCAAAAACTGGGTGATCAGTCAAAACAGGGTAGAGGTGCGGAGATCGCAATCCAAAGACAGAGTCCAAAGAGCCAGGCCATCCAAAAATCGAAACAGAACAGAATATAAATGAGAGGAGAGGAGAGGACAGCCTTACACAGGGAAAACAGAACTGATGAACTAGCAACCAATGAACAAACAGGCAGGTTTAATCACATTAACAAATGAACTAAACGATTAAGAGGTGTGAGTGCTGGGGAACAGATAACAAGAAGCAGCTGGGACAAGACAGGAAGGAAATTCATATAAGGAGTGGGTGGCGGAGACATGAAATGGGGAGAGAGGTAAAACAAGTACCGGAGTAACAGAATTGACAGAATTGGGGGTTGGGACTAGATTCTGCTGTAAATTACATTGCTACAGTAAGGTTATGGAACACATTTGTCGACTAAATGGTTTTAAGTCATCAAGGGTCCAAGGTATCAAATGAGCCTCAAACCACTTTGCTGCTGCCAGATATGCAGTAGATACAAAAGTATCTACTGCTATTTTTGTAGAAATGCCCCATGGGTCGTGGGTCGCATCAATAGGCTGATCTGTTTTCAACGGAAGACCATTTGCCCTCGGTGTGGTGGCAGGAAAGTCACAGAGGTTTTTTTGTGGAAAACTGTACATTTTGTTCAACTTGTACGTGAGGCAGGATATTCTCCAACGTGAACTCTGCAGATAAAGTAAAAAAAGCAAAAAAAAATGCAACTTCAGTTATTCCCAGATCTAATTGAATACAGTTGTGAATTCGGTATGAGGGAAAGCACAATCGTTTTTCTTATTTACTGGAGTGTGTCAGCAGCTAGGGAAAGATTTCCTGCAGAGAGAGGGGCCCAGCCGCGCCAGTAGTGCCTATGCCGTCAGCACTGATAAGTAAAACAGATATTTCAACACAATTTCAGTCCTGCAAATGCCTGCAGGCTCTCAGTGAGTCTAGGAGGACGGCTGTATCTTCCATGGGCTGTTTATGCAGCACAACGTATCCTCTCCTGCCCTGTGACGGAAATCTCACACAAGCAGCTGCCGAGATAGAGAGAGAGAAAGCACGTTTCAAATTCTGCTCGTAAGGCTTGTATTAAAACTGTGGTGGAGTATCAAGAGACCACAGGCAGGCAAGAGTCCACAGGCAAATTAACTTCTAGCTTCTCCTGGTTGGACCGCTCTGTGGGGGTGACCAGTGATGTGTTGCGGGTGGACATTTTTGGTGGTGCTCAGCAGATTTACATTCGGTCAAGGTGTCTGAATGGGAACTGGAGCGAACTAAATAAATATATGCACACTGTAAAGTCTGAAAGTTTTCTTTTTATTTCTTTTTGAAGATGCAGAATTTATTGGTATCATACTGTAGCACTTACATATTCTCAAGGGGTACTAGAACAAAAACCTAAAAATGACAGAACACGCACATCTAGGAGAAGCACTCTGAGTGTAGGCAACATGATTTCATCACACCATAGATGTTGTTCAGGCAACCACTGGTGGACCTGCAACTCTGAGAGTCTCCACTGGGGCAAATGTACCCAGAAACGATCTCAAGAGGATCAGTCCATAATTGGGAATTGTAAAATGTAACATAACCATAGTGTGAGCATAAAAATGTAATGATGTGATAATGTCAGTATCTTATTCATTTTCTTATTCTGCATTTCCTTGTATTGGTTGGCAGGACAGCCATTCTTGTTATTATTACGGATTTGTTTCCAACACTGCCAGTGCTATCCACTGAACATTAGCAAGTCTTGCAGATCAAACCAGATAACCACAATACTCACATTCTAACACATTGCAGCAAATAAAACAGGAACAGACAGGTTCACACATTTACAATGTTTAGAGGCTTGTGAATAAAACTCTCTACTTCTATGGAATTCTCTCTCAGACCATATAGCCTAATATCCGGTTGATATAGTTTACCATTGACCTTCATTAAAGAAAAGTAGGTGTACGTGCAGCCGTGCACCCAAAGTGGGTAGCCAATATCCGGAATAAACATTTCTAAAATTAATATCAAAAGAACTTTCATAGCACAGAAAAAGAGGAATACTGTCAACGGACACAATCCTTCTTTGTTATGACTCATTTGGTTGGATTGTACTGGTCTTGCATAATACCACAAGGCAGCTGGGATTCTATTCAGATTTCTCAGTCCTCACATAAAAATGATGCAGTGTGTGTGTGATGGCTTTGCTTAATATGCGAGCCCATTTAACTCTCACTGCTCTGCACAGTGCACCGAGCAGGGCCCAGGGGTTTTGCATGTCTCAGGGGTTCTGGGAAAATGTATTTCCAGCACACTCAACTTTGAGTGTCCCCTCTAACTGTGTCAGAAGTTTAAAGCAAGTGCGCGCCCTTGAAGTGTAATTCTTTAGAGGGATTCTCACAATAAATCTATGCCAGAGAAACAGCCGTGAGACATGACACCGTCCACAATTGAACTGGACATCCATAATGGGGAACCTAAATGTGGTTTTATTAGCTTTGTGTAGCAAGATGTACAGTGTTAAATAACCTCTTCACAGAGCACATTTTATTGATCCTTCTTGGACTCATAAGCTCATTTATTGTGCATTTCACTATGTATACCTGTGTGTGTAATGTAACACACACACACACACACACACACACACACAACAGGGCTTCCAAAAGGCACCTTAAGTAATCTCATTGCATACCATTTCATTGTTATAGTCACGTGACCTGACCAAGAATTAGCTGCAGTTAGTTTGCATTTCTGGACGGAGGTGTCCTTGCATGATTAACAGAAAAAGAGTAGCCAATAAAACGATTACCTACAATTAGATTGCACTGTAAAATAGTCTGATTATGATTATGATCATTATAATCTGAAATTAAAGCTGGCCCTTTAAATTCCCCAATGCATACATTTTGTTTTATTTTTGAAAAAGGAGAGCAGACAGTTAGCCATTTACATGATAGTATTTTACATTATTATTTGCCTACATTAAACAGATGTAGGGAAAGCAGAGAGGGAGGGTTACACACAGAGAGGGAATCACAGCACAGAAAGCCCCACAGTGGGGAATAGAGCTCCTACCACACAGGGGATTATGGGAATGTGAATGTGAGTTTAGAGTTGGCTGCCTGATACACACCACATGGTCTCGCCCCTAATAATGGTGCTCTCCAGAACCTCCCCTCAAAGTGGCCAACTACATGACATGGTTGAAGCATTTGAAGTGATCCACAGCTTCAATACTAGAATGGTTTATTTCATATTGATCAAAGCATGGCAATGTTCTTGAAAACATTTAATATTGTTACCCTGCAAAATTACATATGGCATACTTCATTAAAGCTTAAAATGCATTTCCATCCATTATCTTAACCCGCTTATCCTGAACAGGGTTGCAGGGGGGCTGGAGCCTATCCCAGCATACATTGGGTGAAAGGCAGGAATACACCCTGGACAGGTCGCCAGTCCATCGCAGGGCACACACACCATTCACTCACACACTCATACCTACGGGCAATTTAGACTCTCCACTCAGCCTAACCTGCATGTCTTTGGACTGTGGGAGGAAACCGGAGTACCCGGAGGAAACCCACGCAGACACGGGGAGAACATGCAAACTCTGCACAGAGAGGTCCTGTCCAGGGATTCGAACCCAGGACCTACCCACTGCACCATCCGTGCCAGCCTAAAAATTAATTTAAAAAATCTAAATATTTAAATAATGGATAAACAAATTGATAACACGGTGACACATCTTAACTCAAGGAGACACATGCACACAATTTTAGTAAATGATTTTGTAGTCTTCATTTAAAAAAGCAGATATTGAACCAGTAGCTATAACTCAGTTAAAGAGATGAGAAACAGGGTTGCTGGGTGGCTCATCCTGTTAGAGCACTGCTCTAGGGCATGATGGGCCCTGGGGCCTGGTAACCACTCTGGACCACTGAGGTCAGTAGCCCAACAGGCTGATTCCCGATTGGTTCAAAAGTTGGGAAGGCTTCAGCTGGCCAGGCTAAAAATGACTAATCATTGACTCCCATTGTTGAATGGGGCGCCCACAAGTTTGTGTGTTAAGCTGCACATGAGGTGTCTTCCTCCAGCAGGTCTGCATGGGCCTGGAACTGCACTGTGATAAGAAGCAGTGGCTGACAACACATGCATTAGAGGACTGTGAGTAAGTTCGGGCATTCCAACATTGGGGAGAAAAGGCACAAAAAAAGTAAATAGTTTAACTTAAAAGCGAAAGACCAGTGAAAACCTGAACAGATAATGTTGCCCGGCTCAAATGGTATTCAATTTCAGTTCACTGAACTTTTTTCTTTACATCAAACCCATACAATTCTTTGCATCCTCAACCTGTATTATTCCTGAAAGACCGGAGCCTTCTGGTGAATTCAGTACATTCTATCATTGTCTCTGAAAATATGGATGTCGCAACAAAATTTTGGATATCATTAGCAACTTTGAGGCCTTCTTCCTTCCGGATGTTAAAATCTTTCACACTGTGAGTTTCTGTGGGAAGAGAAAGCAGCACAGCTATGCTTTAGAGGGAAATAGTTTTCGTCCATTTATGTGTGTGTGTGTGTGCACATGTGCACTTGTGGATATGACTTTAGGACATGGGTGTGCTTGAACCTGTGAGTGCATTTGCGCGCACTTGTGTGAGTGTGTGTGTTCAAGTACGGGAGTGTCTGCATGAGAATGTCAAAGAGCCTTATGTAATTGTAATGTTACATCACTTAATGTTCAGCATTAAAGAAAAGCACAGGAAATGCAACATTCATCCCAACGTACAATTCAATTTGACACCTGCAAATCTGGACATTCATGAAACAGTAATGTAGGTGGCCATTTAATCAGTCCCCTGACTGGCTCAAGAACTCAGGTTCAATTAAGACGCTTGAGCGAGATCAGAGGACAAGTTGATTTACTGTTCACTTTATTGTTCTTTCACAAAATTACCACTGTATGGGAACATGCATTATTGTATTATTTTGTCCTGTATTCAGTAAAACAGTATTCTGTCCCCAATGAAGACATGTCCCAGTACTGATTGAAGCCCTAGAGAACATTTACTAAAATGTTTCATCAGCTTTGGTCGTTTCACCCTTAAGATTAATGTTCTGTCCATATAAAGCCACAGCAATCTGTACAATCATAAATAACTGACAACCTACAGGAGTGAGGAGGTGAATACAAAATAAAAAATAAATATTCAAATAAATTAATAAATAAATACATCCTTTTTGAGAATTTAAGACACCGAAGAAACACTCACAATGCGAGAGTCACGGATTCATTCAGAGATTACTGTAGATCCCACTGCGAGTGGGAGGGAGAGAGACAGAAGTGCAGAGAGAGAGAGAGAAACAGACACAGGAAATGCAGAGATAGCGTAAGACCGAGAAGAGAAAAAGAAAGACAGAGAGAGACAGAAAGAGTGACAGAAAGGAACAGGAGCGGGGAGAGCGGGAGCGGTCAGAGGGAGTGCTCCCTTAGCGACGGGGGGGGGGGGGGATCACCAGCGCACCACCTGACTGGCGTAGTCCTGGGTGGGGGCGGGGTCCTGCGGGCGGCGCTGGGCCAGGAGGGAGTGCCTCTCCTTCAGCCAGCGGCGCTCCTCCCTCCTCTGCAGCCGCTGCTCTCTCTGCTGCCGGCGCTCGCTCTGGCGCGCCGCCTGCACGCGCTGCAGGAACAGGTCCTTGGCGTACTGGTACAGCTGCTCGTCCAGGCCGTTGAGCTGGCGGATGCGCTGCCGCACCCCCTCGCCGATGCCCACGCTGGCCGCCCGCGTGCTGTTGATCTGCGTGAAGGCCGAGATGAAGCGCAGGTTGAACGTCCGCTCGAACAGGTACTGCGTCTTGCGCTGGAACTCGGTCAGGCCGTAGAAGGCCATGTTGCGCAGGTTGGCGCGGGCGCTGCTGAGCAGGATGCGGGCGCGCTCGCTCTCGTTCATGGACGACAGGTTGTAGCAGCCCACCAGGCTGAGGTCGGCCAGCATGCGCGCCTGCCGGTTGTTGGCCAGGTTGGAGGGGCAGTCCATGAACTCCAGCAGGGTGACGCCGGCCCAGTCGTCGCCGTGGTAGCAGGCGGGGAGCTCGTCCTGGGTGGGGGCGCGCCCGTCGCACATGTGCAGGGCCGTCTTCCAGGTGGCGCCCCGCTGCACGTGCTTCCACTCGCTCAGGTAGCGCGACACCGGGTCCCGCAGCATGGTGATGTAGTAGAAGTTCCTGCAGGGGGCGACAGATACACACGGGAGAGCCGATGGTGAGAGAGGCTCATTGAAAACTGAAACTGCGGTTTCTCTCAAGTGCAGGAAACAAGGCAGAGTGAACTGTATGCGATACTCAGCTGAATTAACCTGAGACTGAAGGACATGTTTAAGTGCTATAACAGACTCTACACAGTAAAAATGATCAGTGTTCATTTAACTCAAACCAAGTCCAAGAGGGATCAGATGTACTCTCTCATACCTTGACACTTAACCTTGTGGACGATGACACTGAACTGTGTGGATGACACTTAACTGTGTAGAATTGATGAGTTAATCTTGGCTGAATTAGCAGTGGTTTATATCCCCAGTCCTATCTTAAAATATACACAGCTGAAGGTTTATATTTTTACCAGAGGAACAAGCTGGGCCTAAACAAAGCCAAAGCCCCTGATCAGGCTGGTTTATAAACACCTGCAATGGCCAAACAAACACGTTCTCTGGGGTTTATTTTCACATCCACTGGAACAAAAAACTTGCTGATTCTGTATGTAAGACAATAGACCCAAGGGTGCCAGGAGTTTTTACTGTAGTTCATGTTTCAAACTGTCCACCGAAGGAGGAAAGCTTAGGTGGCAACACGTTCAATGTCACTTGGAAGTATTATTTTTCAACATGCAGAGTTATGAATTTATGTAATAATACATCAAGACTCTTAGTGGAAGCAGAGACGCTTGAATGTGTGGAAGACCAGATGCTGGGTGCTTTAAAAGGCAGAAGGCAAAGTGACAGGCTGAATATTCTCATCATGCAAGCAGCTGGGAGCTGAAATCGGCCATCACTGCAACTCAGCACTTCTTCTCTTTTCACTCTCTTTGTCACGCAATACTTTCTGAAGGCATCCCGTGTCTTTGTTCCTCTGTCCATAGCCGGCAAAGGCAACAATCTTTCATCTTTCTACTGAATTATGTTCTTAAATTTTAACCCCCAAAGAGCTTTGTCTACAATACTCCTGAGTTGCCTACTGCCGAGTGATGGTTTCCACAGGGGGCTTCTGGGTAAATGAAACACATTTTATACCACACATCCCAGCCCATAAATCCTATGAAACTCTGGGACTGCTGTAGAAATGGCCTTTAATTCACACAAACTGTAGCACCCATCAGAACACCATTACACATCAGGCGGCCAAAGTGGTTGTCAGAATTGGAGCTACTCCTGTGCAGTTTTAGGTGCTATATGAGGTTCAGGGGGCATATTCTATCAACCTATGACCTGTGTCCTTAATATTTTCTAAGAGCTACATACACATACTTTTGGCCCAGAATTACAGACAAAAAAGTGAGCAGCAGTGGTCAGACGTGGTTGGACAGCACAAAATAAATTGTCATTTTAATGTTTTCTTTTCATTGTAATGTCTTGACCTATGATGTTATCGAGTTTAAATAAAGTACATAATAATAATTTGAAAAAGTGTCTTGGCAGCAGCAGTCAGGTAGGGCTGGACCGGCTCATTAACCGAACACACATACTCTGAGCCCCTGTGAATATTTGATGTTGCGGCTGTCTAGCTCTGATGCGATGTGTATGTGAGAAGTCTGAGGACATCCAGCAGTCCTCCAGTACACACTCTCAGTCACACCGCCCACCCCCCGGCCCCTGCCATCGGCCAGCCACATCTCGCCATTTTCCCCGTCTCAAGGCCTGTCTTTGATTGATATTTTAAGCACAGTGATTTGCATGTAAATAGTATCTCACAAAAAGTGGCACTGTTCACAACAAATCCACCGTATCCCAGCTACTAGCTGTTTCAACAGGTAATCTTGCTGATAGGAGACCTTGTTCTTCCCACCTCCAGTGAACACAGCTGAAGAATGAAATTGTCACTGCATGTGTTCCCCCTTGCTTTGCTTCCCTTTATTGTTTACGGTGTCTTTCCCTGTTTTCCCTGTGTGCTTTGCTTGTTCCCTTGTTAGTCTCTCCCTTAGCTTTCTCCATCCATGTGTTGTTAGTCATTAGTCTCACCTGGTTGTTCTCAGCATTTGGTTTGCCATTTTTTGTGCTATGCCGGCACTTGGTTTTCGTTGTATTCACATACATCCTCAGCCTTCTATCTCATGTGATTCTCTACACTCTAAAAAAATGTTACAATTGGAACCCTGTGATGCCATAGACAAATCATATCAAGTGAGAGGGTTATTTTGTCAGGCAAAATGGTTCTTTGCCAGGGAGCTTTGAAACTTCACACTTATGACAGAGGGTTCCATAAAGAACTAAAAAGGGTTCTTCTTAAGGAATCAAGCCAAATAACTATTTCAGAACCTTTTTTAAGAGTGAAGTTTATCAGTCATTTTTTGAGTTACCTTGTTGCCTCATAATGTTTTTATTTTTGCATTCAGTGTGTTTTTCATGATTCTTGCCTGTTTGTTATTTTGGTTATTGTTAGTAATGTCTGTATTTTACTCCTTGCCTCATGTGTCTTTGCCTCTGCTCTTGGACAAACACCTCGCTTTGCAGACTGACAGTAATACTCCACTCTCACTCCTTCTCTTGAACCTCCTCAGCTCACCACACACACTGGACCCACAACCTAAGCACGGCAGAGTAATGTCACTGAAATACTCTGCCTCGTTAGCAAGACGATGTGAAGATCTTCCTAACAAGTCAAACTAAGGTCGCACAGCAATCTACCCAATTGGGCATGATCAGAGAGAAACAATCTCTGATCTTTAGTTGACACTGTATTGTGACAGATAGTTCAGGTGCCAATTACAGAAGGTTTAAGTTAATTTCAGGACACCACAGTTCTAATTTCTTTGAGAAAGGTGATTGGCACTTGATTCATCACTTAAGATGTGCCGTATATCAAAGAAGGCCTCCTGGAGGGCCCAGAATAAAAACAACTGAAGCACCCAGCCCCCCGTTCCACTTATCCTCATTACCTACTGCTGTGACCTCATTACTCAACACAAAATCCAACCGCTGCCAGCTCAACAGTGACCCCTACTGTACTTCTCCCCTGCTATCATCAAGCACAGCTGGCTCATGTTACTCTGCGTAAACCTTCTTCTGGATAAACACATTTTAGAGGAAGCCACTTTCACTTGCAAACTCATTATTCACTCCTGGTAGTTCCATGATTATGAAAGATTAGAGGAAAGAGGAGCGAAATTAAAACACACATCATTCTGACTTCTGACTAAATCTCACATCTGAATATCGCATCAGGGCAGGAGAAGAGGAAATCTCATTAGAGAATTCCTGCATTCTGGAGATGTAATTAACTTCGAAGTCCTTCTAAACTCACTCAATAACCACAGACACCAGACACACTTCAAAATCACAGGTTTGAGAAGCTGCCTCCTCAAAGAGGGAATGAATTAAAACTAATGATAATAGACTAGGTGTGAATCAAGTGTAGATTGTGGAATATGTCTCAAATATGGTATTTGTTCATAGGAGAAAATCATAGATTGCCATTTTAATTAGGGCCTTCCAGGATGACTGCTGTTCATTTCAGTATGACTGCTTTCCATTTTAGTACGCCTGCCTTTCTGTCAGTAAGATCGCTCTTCATTTCAATTACACTGCTCTCCCTGTCAGTAAGACTACTCTCCTCCCCTTATGACCACTTTCTCACAGATCCCCATTTTAATTAGGGCCTTCCAGTATGACCGCTGTTCATTTCCGTGTGACTGCTCTCCATTTTGATACGCCTGCTTTTCCTCCAGTAAGACCGCTCTTCATTTCAATTACACCGCTCTCCCCATCAGCAAGACTACTCTCCTCCTCTTACGATCGCTTTCTCCTGCTTTGAATACGGCGGCATTTCGTCTCAGCGGCGCTTCCCGCGCCTCTCAGCGGGCGCGTGCGAGGCAGAGTGCTCCAGACGAGCGACAGGGCTCCGTCTCTGTGAAACCTCCGCCGCGCTCGCTCACACCGCTCCGGCTTTCATGTCCCTTCTGCTGCGGCTCGCGTCTTCTGTGCCCGCCGAACTCCGCAAAGCACTCAGCGCTGAGTCACTTATTAAGAGGTGTGCTTTTTATCTCCCGTGCGTTTTTATTCAGAAACTCTCGAGCACTCGGAGAGTGTCTATTCCCCTCGAGCCGCTGAAAGATGCTGAATAATGGCTTTCAGAGGCCCCAGCCTTCATTCACAGAACCACGGTAAAGCTTGTTAATTAATTCTTTGTGAGCATTTCAACTGTGAATTGATGAAACTTGAGCAATACCTGCCCAGTAGAGCAATTTCTGCTCATCACTTTTCATTCTCTCTGTGGGCTTCGCCAAAAATAACTGACTGTGAAGAGTTAGGGGTGTCACATGATTGCTTTGGGATTTTTGTATCTAGGTGGCACGTCAGACTGGCTTTTTTCCCGGTTTTTTTATTTATTTATTTTTTTTACTTTATATTTATTGTGTCAAATTAAGGAAGTTCTCTTGCTGCTTCCAAATGTATTTGGCACTCCAACATAAAATACATCCAATGTACAGTCTCCAATTCTATAGGCTCTCATAACAACAAGTCTATAACCTGAGTCAATTATATTCAACAGAGACTCAAGGTCGGCTTGAACGACCAAACAATAACCTAAGTGAAAGCTTCAGAACACTTAAAGCATTGCTGTTGAGGTATTCTGCAAAATGGAAAGAATTGCTGAAAAATACACATTACAGCACTGTCTCAGCCAGGTGCAAATATGGAAGCCCTGGATGGCTGGGGGGGGGGGGGGTCAGGGTTCAAAGTACACTGGGCTTACAGCATGGAGGAGGAGGTAAGCTGTTCAGCACTTACTATAAAGTGCTATAAAGTACAACACGTACTATAAACTGTGGCGTCATAGAAGGAAGCACATTGCTTATTACATCTCAGATTTTCACTCTTTTTATGACCTTTGCTGCTTTGAGAGCTTCTTTCCTCATATAAATTCTGACATGAATGTATTATTTTTCTTTGCGTTCACTTCAGGTTTTGAAAGCACCTCTATGTCACGTTTCAGGTCTGTCTTCCCATGTTCTATGTTAGTCCAGGTTCGTCATGTTGTCTAGTTATGTTTCGTTACGATTTATTTTACCTTGTTATGTTGAGTGGTTATCGTCTTAGTTCGTTTAGTGTTATGTTTTGATTTATTTTTATTGTTTCGTAGACTGGTCACGGTTTAAACATACACTTTTACATGTCTTTCCGAAGACCTTGCATTCCGCCTTTCTCTCTCTCTCTCTCTTTCTGTCATTCACACCCTAATTGTTTCTATTTGTCTATTTACTAAAACTACTAACGCTAGATCAGGATTGGGTAGAACTAACAAACTAATCATGTGTTCATGTTACCTTACGTTTCTCGTGCGTGTCATTTACTAATTTACTAATGCTAGGGCAGGATAGGTTTATTACTAACGATTACTAATCACCTTGTTAAACTTTTCATCCATCGCACCTGTTTTCTATTTCCTTGCTGCGCTCTAACTAATTGTCTACACCTGCATTTATATCCCAGTCCGCTACTGTTCGTTGCAAAATTGTCTGCCTCTTGTTCGTCAAAGCAACTCCTGAGCATTACCGTCATAGAGTACACGTTAAGATCCAAGCCTGTTTACAGACCATTGATTATTGATTTCTGTTTCGTTGACCATCGTTTGTTTTTGACCACGTCCTCGCCTACCGCTTTTGTACCTTTGCCTCGCTGATTGTTTCATGGTTTCGACTTCTGCATCGCCCTCGACTACGACACTGTCTGCCGTCCGCCTGTACTTCTGCCCCGCTGACAGCTCTCCTGCTACCTCCCTGCACGTCTACCGACTACGAGTTCGCCTCTTCCATCGGCACCGTGCTTTTTGTTTGTTTATTGTTTTATTGCCTGGATATATGTGTATGGACTTTGCTTGTTTTGACTACGCTCCTGGGATTCGTCCTGAATAAAGCCCTGACGGGACTTTATCTAACTATTGTTTCTGAGTCGTGCATTTTGGGTCTTAGTTCTGCATGTTATGTGCTTCGATGGACTTCCCCCTGTCCAGAGTCAGATTCTGCCCATGGTTTCTTCCTATTAGCAGTCAGGGAATTTTTCCTTGGTGCTGTCGCCCTAGTCTTGCTCTTGGGGGTTCATACCTGGATTTCTGTAAAGCTGCTTTGCAACAATGCCCTTTTCAAAAAGTGCTACACAAATAAAATTGAATTAAACTGAACTGACACACACATATGCACACACACAAACACACACACAGAGGGTTGTGCTGAGTTGGAGGTTAATTCAATTGCTATTTAGTTAGGGAATAGTGAAATACAGTTCTTTAATTAACTTTAATTAATTTAAATTCCTTTCCAAAATTGACAATGAATGAAGATAATGGAGATAATCTCCCCCATCCCTGCTCTTAGATCGTACCTGACTTAAGACCTTCCTATTTAGACTGCACCCTTTCTACTGCACTGTTTAGACGATATCAATTTTGTAGTGTGCAAACCTCAAACTGCTTTACCCAAGCCCACAGCTTTTGATTACTCCAAAGTCATCAGTGCATTACGCTGTGTACAAATAAAACACATTGTAATAATAAAATTTTACTTCTGTTGTGTACATACTGAATATTAATACAAGTAAGAAACAGATGTTCACCTTTTCATCCCACAATCAAGGTAGCTCTTGGCAATCTGCCATCTCATTTGCAATTGTATATATTAGAAAGATTTCATGAAATACAAAAATAAAATGAAACACACCATTTGAGGCTAATAGAGGTTTTTCATTTTTATGAAATGGTTTCAGTGTTGCAAGCACCATTGACATGTGTCCCAGCGGTGAGGTGTTTTGATGTTGCAGGTCAGATGGCCTCTGGCTGTGTACTAACAGATTATGCACTTACTATCAGACTATATCAACACGAAAATCATAGAAGTCATAGACAAAGACAGACAAACTACACACAACAGCATATAAACCTGAATGCAGATATAATGTAACCAGCTAACTAATTTTGATTGGAAAGCAAAAACCAGCATCGACCAGAAGATAATACCGCATTTGCCTACAATACCCTCTGTAAAAAAACGTGTGCTTTACATGAATACAAACCTGTACTGTAGGAGAATTTCACAATGCCTGAAATAAATGTTTCTTTCCTGTGTATGAAAAACGGTCTTTGTGGGCTGTATTTCTAGATAGAACTTCTTTATGTGTCATTTCACTATTTCTGGTTCAGTCCGGCAATGGCAGGATGAATCATCTCTGTTACATCCTCACGCTGAGAGAGATATTAAAGAGAAATAGTCTGATTTCATGCTAGTTATTTAATGAGGAATGCCAGCTATGAAGAGGACATGATGCACACTGTAACAGGTAACAAGCACACAAGGCACGGCAACAGAGAAACATGAAAACCACATAGACCACAAAGCAGCACTTAACATTCAAACATTCAGAGATTCAGAGGGAGTTCAGAATATATTTTAAACAATAGTTTTCATCTCCTGGGTCCAGTTTAAAAAAAACAGCTAAATAACACAACCTGAAGAAGCTTGCAGTGAATTGCTGTTTTCAATAGTAGTATTTGTGCAATGATTTTTTGCATGATCTTACTTGCTTCACATATTTAAAGTAATTTCATAAATCCAAAAGGTGCATTCAAGAACAAGAATCAGCTTTCACAAGTCACAGTCTATACTGATTATGAAATTGATGATGATACTAGAATGTGTTGCTGTTATAAATGTTTAATAACTACTAATTACTTTACATGTCAATGGAAAAAAATCTTTGCACTTACAGCATTACCATATTCTAAATATTCCACAAAATATGATTATAGTAACTTGTGAAGTGAGCGTAATGAAAACCTTTCCTGTCTATTCCTGAAATATTGAGAATAAGTATTTTCTGTCTGGACTAATTTACTTGAACACCTTGGAGTCACACATATCAACAGGACTACATTATTAGGATAAATTAAATGGAAAAGCTTCTGTCACAAACAGTGTAGGATACAACTGCAGGCTCTGGTAACCGCTGGTAAGAAAATTACAATTACTACATTCAAATGTAATTGATTTGTAAGGAAAAAACCATGAACAACCCTATTTACTGTACATGCATACTTGGGGCTATTCTACAGCCACACCCACACGCACACACACACACAGACACAACGTACACACACACGCACACACACACACTCACACACACACACAACATACACGCCCACAACACACACACACACACACACACACACACAACATACACACCCACAACACACACAAATGCATACTGTATGCACATACATATGCACTCATACACACACTGACATATGCACACACACACACACACACACACACACTTCCATTAGATAGTGATGTCCTAAATGTGTTATCAACAGCAATATCAAGTTCATGTAGAAAGCTTTTCCGAGGCAAAGAGCCGTGATTGCATTATCCCACCGTGCATTATCCCAGGCTCATACATGCCACCATGCAACTTCACAGTTCACTCTGAGAAATCAATACTAAAAAGGTAAACCTGAGCTACTGCCAGTTCTTTCAGTGGTAAGGGAGAAAAACTAAGATTATTCCAGAAACGGTTTGTGAGGTTTTGAAAATGGACCGCTGT
Organism: Conger conger; assembly: GCF_963514075.1. NCBI lineage: Eukaryota > Metazoa > Chordata > Actinopteri > Anguilliformes > Congridae > Conger > Conger conger. The sequence continues at coordinate 27,236,684 of NC_083776.1, read as the reverse complement.
GGATTCTGATGAGGAAAGTGATCCCTACTGTGTAAGGGAAAGGAACCCAATCAGTCAGTACACAGTGTATTATTCATGGAGTGGGGTTTTAATTCATACCCATCAGAAATGGACACTCGAAGCGTAATTACACTTGCGGTCTTAAATTACACCAAGTCACAAGTAGAAGGAATAATATGTGTGTTTAATGGGTTTTTCACACAGGGCATTCAGTGCTGAAGAAATAACCTCATTTAACAGCAGTACAAGAAGCTGACATTACTCTGATATTCCTGCATACTGTAACATCTTATGAAAACTGTAGACTCCACTGAAATAATATGTATGCATAGCCCCAAAGGAGCAGAATGACTTGGTACTCAATGACCTTGTGTAAGGAGAAATGTGTACTGCGTACTGATTGAACCGGAGAAATCCCTACTGTGCGCTGATTGGACAGGTCCACTGCAATAGATCACTCAGACATTTTGCATACATTATCATAGTTTTATAATTATAGTTATATTCCCCTAACCCTTAAGCTATCCACACTGCCCACTCCAGTGGGGAGGAGCCTAGAAAAGGTGGCCTAAACATTGGCTCCTGGATAGGTGACTGCACCTATCGGGACATTGCATACAAGCAAAAGGTCCCCCTGAAACTAGCAACATGGAAGGTCAGGACTCTTCTGGACACCAGCCGAACTGAAGTACAGGCATTGCCGGCCTGACTGAGACCAGATTCCTACATGGGCTGGAGTAACCATTGGAAATGCAGGGAACAGCATCAAGGTTTCTTAATGGCCTTTGTTCACCTGCAAAAAGCCTTTCAGCACAGTCAACAGATAACTTTTGTGGAATGTACTACTGGATGGATGTTCTGGAGACACCGGATTTTAGACCAGAAGGGAACCAGTTTAACATCCACAGGGCTGCCACAACATGATGATCCGTGCACATCTTAGATGACTGTGCACTTGTGACACATTCACCACAAGCTAGCAGCAGCAGTGAAAGCCTACAGCATGATGAAACTCAGAGGCACCATCTCAAAGAGCCCCATCTACTACTCACAGCCTCATCAAGGACAAACCCCGAGAAATCTACCATCATTCAAATATGTGACCCGTTTCATCATAATCAGTCTGAAGTCGCCAATTTCACATCAAGCAATATCAAAAATGTTTTAGGCTTTCATCTTATTTCATTAAAAAATAAGATCAAATAAGATGGCTTTCATAATCTGCCTGTCTTAATGCCACATTCAGGGTAAAATGTTTTCTTTTGAAGTTTTTAAATGAAAGATGACAAGCTAGCACTGGAGTTTCAAGGCGTTTGCAGGCTAGCCAGCTCGTCACCTGCAACCAGTCACTACGCAGTCGCACAATCACATCGGTTGCTTTCGCGACTACAAGCTAAGCTATTAGTTTTCATCTGATTTTACTCAAGAAAATGTCAAGTTACGATAACATTACAATGATTTTCACATTTGACAGTCATACCAGATACAGTACACATGATCTCCTGCTGCTCTACACAGGGCGAAATACAGGACGAAACACCGAGGCATGAGCGGTCCTGTTGCAGCTGCCACAGCTTCCAGGAGGACACAAATACTGTTTCACTCCAGGAACTTTCCCACATGCTGTTAGGAGCTCCACTCTGGAGACACTCAGAGAGATGCCAGGGAATGATTTCTGTATAAGCGCCAAAGTGTAGCCTCTGGGCAGATCACTAAAAATACACACTCCTGCTCCAGTAAACGCTATAGATTTCACCCCTAATTAATCCTGTACCATTCCTCCTACAACGGCAGAACCTCTTTTGTCAAAGATGGAAATAGGGCTTTGAAGGCTCCCAGTGGCACTGACAATAAAAGTGAATATTTCTGGAAAAAGAAATATTTGGGTAAATCAAATAAGCCACACTTGCGTGATACACATCAAGATATTTGGACACATCTGAGAAACATTGGCTATTTTACTTACACTACCAAGACAACCTAGAAGCACATTTATCACATACTGTTTTAATAATAAGAAAAAAAGCAACAAAAAAAATCTCAGTAATTGTATTAGCTGGCAAAAAGTACTGTATGGCAACAAAAACATGCTGAAATTATCATACACTGATGACTCTTCTAATTTTTAATGAGTATGAACAAAAGGAATTATTTTGCTAAAATAATAACCCCTGGCTAGCCAACGTTTGTTTAATATGCAAGTTTGACTTATTACAGGAGGCGAGGTTGGGTCCAGGAGCTCAGCCCATTGAAATGAGAAACACTCATTACTGAAATGCATAAACACTGAGTATTAACTCAGACCTTTCACTTCAGGGGCATTTACTGGAGTAAATCAGTGGTAACATTTCTAATCATGCTTTCATAAATTATCATGGTATTACACCATTATATGTAGTGCCTATGCTAAAATTAGATTTGATGTTCATAAGTTCATTTATAAAGTGCCTAATTTAGGACAAACTCCACCAAACACATTTAAATGAATGGCAATGAATATATGGTTAATTTGGGAAACCACAAGTGTGCATTAAAAATGCCTTAAAAGAACATTGAAATGAGAGGTTGCCTGAGTAGATGGAATCATTTATTTTATTACTTTAAGTTGGATTAAATCAAAATTCTGACCAACTCTCTGAGTACCACTCAAATTCTCTTCTTACTTTAATGCCTCATATTACTCTCTCAACATGCGATACAGTTCTCTAAGGACCGCATGCCGAATGTTCCATTACCCAGCATTGTTCAGGGGCTGGAACTACAACGTAGCAGATACCAAGCTATACGCAGAATATACGAAGCGGAGGGGATGGGTTGTGATGTAAGCAACCTGAGTTCAAAGGCAGCCGTTCTATTATCTCTGGTATAGACTGGTTGGTGATTAGACTGTGGGAGCTGTAGCAGGACTGTGATCACACTGTTATGCTCACTGTCATTGTGTAGCCTCATGTGGAACAACAGGAGATGTTTTGCCATAGAGGAGGAAAACAGTGAACATCAAACCTGTTGATTTATTTACTTTCCCATTTTAAAAAATCATCCAAATTTGGGATGTGGCTGTCAGGACAGCAGAGTCTTTGACCATTTTCAAGCGCAGACTGAAGACTCATCTCTTCAGGCTGCACCTTTCCCTTTACCACTACCATGATTAGCCTTGTTTAGGCCATAGATTATAATAGCACTTAGATATAGTTATTGTTTTACTCAGGGTATTCTAGCTGCCAACCGTGGTATGCTAGTTTGTTAGTCGATCTATTCTTCAAAGGTATCTGTGTGGTCACGCTAGGACTCAGAACCGTACTTTCCTCTAGGGTCCTCTTCACACTTGTCCCTGGGTTCGATTTGCACTTCATTGTACGTCACTCTGGATAAGAGCATCTGCTAAATGCCTGTAATGTAATGTAATGTAATGAATAATGCCTGAAACGGCCTCAGTCAGTTTGGGAGAGGTTAGACAAGCACCTGTTCTCTGTGAAACCTGGACACCCAACTCCCACTTCCACCCCTGTAGTCTACCAGCTGAGGTACGTAGCCACGGCACTGGTTCAGGTGGAGCAGATAGACTGTAAACACTGTAATGAGTACAACAGCATCAAATGATCAGATTGTGGGACCCATCTCTGCACTGGAACCCAGTGTCTCAGCAGGGCCAGCTCCTCAGCAGCCATATACCACAGTGTACAGTGTGCCTCACAGCTCTGTTAGGCTGTACACGTTCTCTGCCTCACAGGAGTGGTTACAGGCACTGGTACAGGTCAAAGGTAGAGGTATACTATAGGTCCAGAATAGCTGGAGCATTGTCTCAGGATTTCTTTTTTTGGGGGGGGGGGCATTTGCTGGAGAGGTTATGCTTCTCGTATGGATCATCGCTTGGCATTATGGGTACTGCGTATCATGTTGCAGTGTTAAACACTACACCAGGAGAATGTGCCCTGTTTCCCGCTCATCGCTCATGTTGTATTCTCAATGCGTTTTACTCTGTGGCTTTTTAGGTCTGATGCTCCATCACTGCTGTGTGCTGATCTGGGCCCGTGTCCTTGTTCTTAATGCTCTCATAATACACAGGTGCATTACACAAAGACAGCACTGCTGCTCTACAGATAGGAATGATTGATTGATTCACAGTTGACAGACAGATGGATAGACAGAAAGAAACAGTGGTTGGCTGACTGACTGAAAATTGTACAGGCTTTTAAAAGTTTGAATGACAGATAACACAATGCTAAAGAATAATCTTAGAAGAAAGAGAAACTCTGTGCCTTGTGAGTAAAATAATGAACAAATGCCTCTTCAATAATAAATTAAACTAAAATATTCACACTTTCTCTTTTTGCCACAAGGTCTAACTGCAAGAAGGTAAGATCAGAAAATTAACTAGGTGGGTAGGTTGCTGCCGCTTTTAAACCCAACAGAAAGAGCGTCGTCACACCCTGATTGGCCAAGGGGAATGCACCAGGCTGCTCTCAATGACCAATTAAGAGCCAGTTCTCACACACTGAGCCGCAGGTGAATCAAATCACCCTCCAATCAGCCCAGTGGAAGTTTGCTCTGCTGCAAACCAAAATCAAAATAGAAAAAAAAAATCCCAAAATAAGCGAAAAACTAAAATAACTCACTGAAGGACCTACTAGCCAGCAACAGAAAATGGGTGAACACTTTCTCTACACAATAAAATGACTTACTATACGAGTTATTGTGTACATGCAGTTCATTTAATTTAAAATCATAATAATTCCATACATGGGCGGCATGGATGGTGCAGTGGGTAGCACTGCCGCCTCACAGCAAGGAGGTCCTGGGTTCGAATCCCGGTCGGCCAGGGCCTCTCTGTGTGGAGTTTGCATGTTCTCCCCATGTTTGAGTGGGTTTCCTCTGGGTACTCCGGTTTCCTCCCACTGTCCAAAGACATGCAGGTTAGGCTGATTGGAGAGTCTATATTGCCCGTAGGTATGTGTGTGAGTGAATGGTGTGTGTGCCCTGTGACCTGTCCAGGGTGTATTCCTGCCTTTCGCCAAATGTATGCTGGGATAGGCTCCAGCCCCCCTGCGACCCTGTTCAGGATAAGCGGGTTAGGATAATGAATGAATAAATGAATAATTCCATACATGAGCATAGATTGGGTTATGTTTAAAGGGGATAGGTCACAGAAAATGTATTTCCTTATGAATTAGAAAACATCTATTTGGCCTGTAAAATTTAGGAGCCCCTGCTGCCCCTCTCCTGGGAGTAGTCACGTGACCAAGGTTCTGCTGCACGTTCAGCTTCCCTGTGTGCACAGCTCTGTATTCAAATTAATTTGTGTTTGATTTTATATTTACTGTCTAGAGACAGTCTCTCTCACGAGGGCCTTCAACAGCCATCTGTCACCTTAGCACAGCCACCGTAGGCTACTAATAACACACTGTGCGACTTTGAGATGTGCCATGAACACAGTGTGCCACCCTCTCAAGTTCATCTGAACTCACATTTGATTGCCATCACCGTGGTATAAATAACACGCTTCACACCGCAACTGCACACACCACTGCGCACAACTTGATGAACAGATTTAGCCATAAGCGGCGTATTTCATTTATGCAATTTAAAATGTATTTCAGTACGTTTGACATACCTGCATATTTAGTTCCTTTTCAGTATCCTTGTTTAAAAAGCACTTGATGATGCTTGAACCGGACCCTTGGCTCCAGCCACAAAAACTCTGCCTTTTGGCGTGTGGCTGAGTTTGTTTTTGTGTGCATGTTTTTAGGTGTAATTTGTCACTAATTTGTTTTCCATGGGTGAAACCAGGACAGGAGCACCATGCAACCAGTTCTGTATGAAAATCCCCTCAGACGAAATGTTGCCGTTTTCCTTCCATGATTAATGCATGAGACAGGGGTCAGAGGTCAACCAGGCGGCCCATCATCCCTCTCCGATCGCTTAGCGCTGCGCTTGATTTTCATACCCAAACCGCCCGCCAGTTTCACATCCGTATAACGTGAACATCTCTGAGTGCAATGCAAGCGGGGTTTTCCATTAAAACAACGCAACTGCCTTTGAGCATAATGATATCTTGTGACCGGAGCACTCAGATTTCGGAGCGCCGGCAATTGAATTTCGAGATCATTAGCCACACTTACAATGCTGGCAGAGTTATTTCCTCCCAAGATTCTTTTTATTAGAGCATTTGGAAATTCAGTATTGACTTGAGCACCATCGAAGACTTCATGAAATGCAATTATCCACTTACAAGGACTTCCATTGTGAAACAACTGTGCGTTAATTGCAAAACTAATATTCACACTGATGCTCAACCTTTTTGGGTTCATAGCTTTACTGCACAGTAAGAGGCAAGCTATCTAAGCAAAGCCAAACAATTATGTTGTATGTTTATTGTAGGGTAATGTTATGCATGACAAAGAAAGTGTGATAATCGCTCTATAGCGATAGAAAATGACTATAAAACTGCCTATAACTACTTGTGCTCAGTGTCAGGACACAATTCAAGCACCCACTCTGATTCAGGAAGCAAGTACTTAACAAAGTATCATAACAGTCGCATTTATTTCAGTTTATGTTTACGGCACCTGAATAAAAACAGGGGAGACTTGCCTCTAAGCCCGGCCCGTGTTCAGAAGGCAGCTGATCTCAGTTCAGTTTAGCATTTGAGCTCATAGTGCCTGAGGTTAGAACATGGACAGGGAAAACCAAACCCTAGATCAGCACACCTGCCTTCGGATGCTTTATTATGGGCTCTGACCGTGACTCTGGATCTTTGTTTTTCTTTGTTGCTGGAAATCACTGCATTCCCACAGGCATGGAGCACTGCAGCTGAAGGACAAGCACTCTCCCACCCTGCCTGCCTGTGAGCCAGCAGCCATTTTAAACCCTACAGCCACACAGTGCTACAGGAGAGAGCTAGCACCTAGCTAGTATCTCTCAAAATATGACAAGTAGCCTGTAGGCACTTGATGCATCATTTGGAGAAACACTAACTAATAACAGATGTATAAATTTGACTATAACAAGGTAATGCATGATCACTTTTAACTTTAACTTTTTAACTTTAAACATATTTTGTCCAGTTATGACTTATAGAATGTAATGTGACGCACTGGCAGAACTACCTCCTTAGAGGAAATCAGGTATTCAGGAGCCATGGCTAAAGCTTAATATAACTGTCACAGTTGCTCATTAATTGGGCAGGGCAAGGATAATTATCTGAAAAGGTGAGTGTCTATCATATCCAGGACTAACTGAAATTAAAATGGGGCAGGTATGAACTTGTGTGTTATATTTAATAGAGGCTCCTTGATGTTTATTAAAAATGTCCAAAGATCAGAGGTATAAGAGAAGACCATAGTGTGTGTAGGTGTTCACCATGAACATTCGCCGCTGGTTAATTTAAGCCATTGATTATAAACATTACAGTCATTTAGCAAACACTCTTACTCTGTGTGACTTACAAAACTATTTATTTTACAGAGAGTCCATTCATACAGCTGGAAACATACCGAAGAAATTCAGCTTAAGTACCTTGCTCAAGAGAACAACAACAGCGTCCTCGTGTGCAATCAAACCTGGACTCTTTCCATCGTGAGCCCACTTCGCTCAGCATTACACAACACTAAACGGAAACCCTACAGACACTGCAGCCACTGAAGGTTTGAGTTTGACACCCCTCTCTCATTACATTCAGACTTACTGCAGACACCCTTGGCCAGGGAGACACCGATCGCTTTCATAATCCACAACAACTTGATGGGTCCATCCATCCATCCATCCATCCATTATCTGAACCCGCTTATCCTGATCAGGGTCGCAGGGGGCTGGAGCCTATCCCAGCATACATTGGGCGAAAGGCAGGAATACACCCTGGACAGGTCGCCAGTCCATCTCAGGGCACACACACCATTCACTCACACACTCAGACCTATGGGCAATTTAGACTCTCCAATCAGCCTAACATGCATGTCTTTGGACTGTGGGAGGAAACCGGAGTACCCGGAGGAAACCCACGCAGACACAGGGAGAACATGCAAACTCCGCACAGAGAGCCCCCGGCCGACGGGGATTCGAACCCAGGACCTCCTTGCTGTGAGGCGGCAGTGCTACCCACTGCACCATCCGTGCCGCCCTAACTTGATGGGTGTAACAGTTATATTGTGATCCGAATCCAACAGCCAGACACCATGACAGCAGGTTTTTATTAAATTAGATGGCATTTATACAGGGAATTTCATGACCCAAAAGGCGATTTGAAAGTGGGGGAGCGCATCTTAGCCAGCGCACTCACACAGGTCCTCCCGCAGGGCAGTGCTTTACAGCCCCGCGCTCATTAGATGTCAGCCGACGGTAAATTTTGCATACACCACTCTGTTCCCCCTCCACCTGAACAACTGATTAAAACGTCACCTCAGGATTAAACATCCACTTCAGGAACACGGTTCATTTTCAGATCTCGCTTGCAGAAGGCACACAGGCGCCGTCCCCTCCAAATTCTGCCCCAGAATGCAGCAGGGTATACAGACTTACAAGGCAGGGCAGCCAAGTGCCGCCCCTCAATGGCACACTCTCAAGAAGAAAGGAACTGTGGAGGTACAGTCCTGTTCTTTAAGGAACAAATTTCCCAAATGTACTCTAAAAAGTACAACAATGTTCTTTGGGAACTAATAAGCACATTTTATAAGCAAAGAAGGTACAAATTAACAAATTAATTATGTACCTCAAGGGTACCACCCAGGTGACAAGCTTTTTACCTTTTTTGGCACTTTATTTATTTCTACAGAGTGCACCAGCCTGTCTCCCCTTTATTTCACACACACAAACACACAGATGTCAACATTCCTTTTAATTTCAACTCAATGAGTTTTTAAGCCCTGTCCATCACCGTAGACCACTTGTATTGTCCTCAGGCACATGACTACCTAACCGGTGAATCAGAATCGCTGACTCACCTTCATACTTATTTAAACACAAGGTCGGCGGAGAACTCGACTCTCCTCTGCAGAAACAGCCTTGAGGGTCCGAGACAGGTAGGGAAAAAAAGCCAAGCCATATGGCACAGCCAATCAGCTGAGATGGGGATGATTAGGCAGACAGATAGGCAGATGATTAGGCATTCCCATTCTGGGAATTTGACCCAGCATAACACCCACACTGTTTGGGTAAGAGGCCATGTGATCCTTCATTATGGCGCTGAGCTGTAGCTCTGCTTTAAGAGCTCTTCTGGAGGCGTGGGAGCTCACGCGGCAGTAATGGCTCATCACTACACCGTGGCACTGGGTTTCACGCACTCCGGCCAGAATACCACCCCCTACTGGCCCAACAACGGCATTCCCCCAGTAACCAGGGTATATCACGAAGCAGGAATATTGACTGAGCTGGATACCTGTGCTGAGAACAAAAGAAAACTCAGAACAGCTCTTGTTACTTCAGTCAGTGTACCCCATTTAGGAGGGTTCTGCGTTTTACTCAGTGCCGTTATTTCAGAAAGTAATCCTACTACCCCCCCCGGTTTCCTTGGTTGGACTTGGATGGGGATACTGACAGAATTGATGTTGATATCATTTCTTGCTGAAGAATCATTGTCCTTAAAAAGAGAAAAATGCTGGGTGCCAAACCCCAGCCAGACATTGCCAGTCTCACAACCTGATTAGCGCTAGAATGCAGTTTGGCAGCACTGTACAGACTGCATTACACTGTAAAAAACACTGTAACTGCTCCTCCATTGAGTTTGAAGTGAGATGGCAGAACTACAGGAAAGAATGGCTGTGTATATGTACAAGTGGAGTACATAGATTACAGACTGTCAATCTAAGCTCCTGAAAATAGACTAATGTAAAAACGACCGTGGAATAACAAAACATGACATGAACACTCTCTTTCTGGTATAATATGTGTGAGACAGACAATTAAAGCACTGGAGGGGGAGAGAAAGAGAGAGTGAGAAATGGAGAGAGGAATAAATGGAGCGACAGAGAGACGGAGGCTCAGACAAAAAGAGAAAGTTGTCAAGATGGAGACAGAGTAAGACAGAGACGGAGGGGGAGATGGAGAGAACCAGATGAAGTGAAACAGAGTGAGAGAAAGAGAGACTAAGTGAGAGACAGACTGAGTGAGAGAAAGATACACTGACTGAAGGAGAGAGAGTGACTGACTGACTGAGTGAGAAAGAGAGACCGAGTAAGAGAAAGAGAGACAGACTGAAGGAGAGAGAGAGAGACTGAGTGAGAGACTGACTGAAGGAGAGAGACTGAGTGAGAGACTGACTGCAGGACAAAGAGAGAGAGACTGAATGAGAGACTGACTGAAGGAGAGAGAGAGACTGAATGAGAGACTGACTGAAGGAGAGAGTGAGAGACTGAGTGAAGGAGAGAGAGACTGAGTGAGAGACTGACTGAAGGAGAGAGACTGAGTGAGAGACTGACTGAAGGAGAGAGAGAGACTGACTGAAGGAGAGACTGACTGAAGGAGAGATTGGCTGAAGGAGAGAGAGACTGAGAGAGAGACTGACTGAAGGAGAGACTGACTGAAGGAGAGACTGGCTGAAGGAGAGAGAGACTGAGTGAGAGAGAGACTGAGTGAGAGACTGACTGAAGGAGAGAGACTGAAGGAGTGAGAGACTGAGTGAGAGAGAGAGAGACTGAGTGAGAGACTGACTGAAGGAGAGAGACTGAGTGAGAGACTGACTGAAGGAGAGACTGACTGAAGGAGAGATTGGCTGAAGGAGAGAGAGACTGAGAGAGAGACTGACTGAAGGAGAGACTGACTGAAGGAGAGAGAGACTGAGAGAGAGACTGACTGAAGGAGAGACTCACTGAAGGAGAGACTGGCTGAAGGACAGAGAGACTGACTGAAGGAGAGACTGACTGAAGGAGAGATTGGCTGAAGGAGAGAGAGACTGAGAGAGAGACTGACTGAAGGAGAGACTGACTGATTGAGAGAGAGACTGAGAGAGAGACTGACTGAAGGAGAGACTGACTGAAGGAGAGATTGGCTGAAGGAGAGAGAGACTGAAGGAGAGAGACTGAGTGAGAGACTGACTGAAGGAGAGAGAGAGACTGACTGAAGGAGAGACTGACTGAAGGAGAGATTGGCTGAAGGAGAGAGAGACTGAGAGAGAGACTGACTGAAGGAGAGACTGGCTGAAGGAGAGAGAGACTGAGTGAGAGAGAGACTGAGTGAGAGACTGACTGAAGGAGAGAGACTGAAGGAGTGAGAGAGACTGAGTGAGAGAGAGAGAGACTGAGTGAGAGACTGACTGAAGGAGAGAGACTGAGTGAGAGACTGACTGAAGGAGAGACTGACTGAAGGAGAGATTGGCTGAAGGAGAGAGAGACTGAGAGAGAGACTGACTGAAGGAGAGACTGACTGAAGGAGAGAGAGACTGAGAGAGAGACTGACTGAAGGAGAGACTCACTGAAGGAGAGACTGGCTGAAGGACAGAGAGACTGACTGAAGGAGAGACTGACTGAAGGAGAGATTGGCTGAAGGAGAGAGAGACTGAGAGAGAGACTGACTGAAGGAGAGACTGACTGATTGAGAGAGAGACTGAGAGAGAGACTGACTGAAGGAGAGACTGACTGAAGGAGAGATTGGCTGAAGGAGAGAGAGACTGAGAGAGAGACTGACTGAAGGAGAGACTGACTGAAGGAGAGACTGGCTGAAGGAGAGAGAGACTGAGAGAGAGACTGGCTGAAGGAGAGAGACTGACTGAAGGAGAGACTGGCTGAAGGAGAGACTGACTGAAGGAGAGACTGGCTGAAGGAGAGACTGACTGAAGGAGAGAGAGACTGAGAGAGAGACTGACTGAAGGAGAGAGAGACTGAGAGAGAGACTGACTGAAGGAGAGAGAGACTGAGAGAGAGACTGACTGAAGGAGAGACTGGCTGAAGGAGAGAGAGACTGAAGGAGAGACTGACTGAAGGAGAGACTGGCTGAAAGCAGGCGTGTGAAGTGAGGCGCGCATGCGGGGCTCCAGCGCGGCGCGTTTGATGGTGACAGAATGGGAGCAGTGTGACACAGGAAAGAGAGGAGTGAACGATAAGCCTTTGCGTTCCCCTGTCATGGAGCAGTCGTGGAAGACACCTGACACGGCGCGCGAGCTGGAAACGTCAGTACCGCCAGGAGAGAACAAGGGGGGGAGCCAGCCAAGACTTCACATCGCCGTCGCTGACTAAAAAAACAACACACCGCGCAGCTTAGAACGCAGGTGTGTGTGTGCGTGCCTGTGCCACTGCACATCCTGAAAACAGATGCAAAGATACGTGTCGGATTCATACAAACACACGCCCACACGCAGGCATGGACACACACACAACAAATACACACGCATACGTATGCCTACGCACAGGCGTGCTCACATACACACATATGCACACACGTACTGTACATACAGCATACATTATTGGCATTTTGGCAGACGCTCTTATCCAGAGCGACGTACAGATGATTATACTAAGCAGGAGACAATCCTCCCCTGGAGCAATGCAGGGTTAAGGGCCTTGCTCAAGGGCCCAATGGCTGTGCGGATTTTATTATGGCTACCACCGGATTTTATGAGAACCACCGACCTAATCCCAGTCATTTACCTTAACCACTACGCTACAAGCCGCATACACATGTACCCGTCCCTCTGCAAGTGCTCCTCTCAGCCGAAGGCTACAGAGCGGGGGACGCTATTATCGATTCTGTAATGCTCTCCACCACTGACTTCCATTGCCCTTGCAACAGTTACTGAATGTTTCACGGTGTTGCCCTTTAAAGGCTGGTTAAAACGAGAGACGACCGTGCGGTGGTGGCGAGCTAAGGAGGCGAGCGTTTTTCCAGTGGGCAGAGGGGGACGTGGGACCGAGCCAGGAGAAACACGCTCTCCCGTTCCTCCTGGAGGAGGTGTGACTCACTCTGTCACCGCCTGTCAGTCAGCCGAGGAGGCTCCAGGGAGGCCGCTCTGCCGGGCGGGCGCAGGGAGAGGAGTGGTCCTGCATTATTAACACGCGCGTCACACACACGGGCACCACCGGCAGATGTGCCTGGGACTAACCGACCCTGCCTGCTGGTTATTTTATGCCTCATTAAAAAACCTGTGCGCAAAATGAGAGCCGTCCTCAACAGTGTCTCATAGCAGTCAATTTCTGAAATGCTACGTCTTCAAAAATACTGTTTGGTTTGTATTTTTTCTGTGGGGTGGGGAGACGTGTAGGGAACACGGCTGTGGGGTGGGGAGACGTGTAGGGGACACGGCTGTGGGGTGGGGAGACGTGTAGGGGACACAGCTGTGGGGTGGGGAGACGTGTAGGGGACACGGCTGTGGGGTGAGGAGACGTGTAGGGAACACGGCTGTGGGGTGGGGAGACGTGTAGGGAGCACGGCTGTGGGGAGACGTGTAGGCAACACGGCTGTGGGGTGGGGAGACGTGTAGGGAACACGGCTGTGGGGAGACGCTGCGTTTGAGCGGGGCTTTCACACGACGATGGTGGAGGAGACGCGTAGCTCCAGCAGACTGCACCAGTCAGACCGTACCTGCTGGGCATGGAATGAGCTCCTGACAGGAAGCAGCAACTCCCAGGCAATTAAGCCATGTGAGAAATCGCAATCTGTCACTTTAAAGACATGAGATATTGCTCTAAAGATGGTGCACATCTCATTTTCTGGCCTTTAATGGCCTTCGCAGTGAGTGTTCAGACATGGACAGCCTAACTCCAGACCTGAAATAACCCAGGCACTTTTATTACTTAGAGAAGAGTAACTGAGGTAACGCAGATGAAGATGAAGTTCACCACAAGCGAATACGTCCAGTTAAGAATACAGAACAAGTGAAAAAAGAAGAATGCACTTGCCTGGACTGTTGTGACCACCTGCTGGCCCGCATCAGGCCACTACTATTGGTCCATTATACTGCTGTCTGCCTGGCCTGCACCCTAGATTCACCCATACTACACCACTTTTGTACACCCTTCACTGGCTTCTAGTGGCTGCCTTAATTGAACTTAAATTCATCGCCCCGAAGTACCAAGCTATGAACAGTTCATCCTCTTCCTATGTTTAGACAGCACTGTAAAATCTTGAAATCAATGTAAAAAAGTTAGTGTCCTTGCTGCATTAGAATCTTAAGTTAAGTGAACTTTATAAGTTTTTATATTAATTGGTCTTCTCTCCCTTCATCTCGCAGGTCTTCAGGCATGCACATCGACTGTTGCACTCATATCGATGCGCAGCGATGCATACATGCTCCGGTGGTGTTGGCTTACCATGTGACATGCAATTCCTTTAAGTCGCATTAACTAAAAGCATCTGCTAAATGATTCAAAAATAGCTGTCACAAAGAGTGGCTGCCACATTTCAAGGAAATTAATAATAAAAACCCAGGCAGAGCCCATTCATCAAGGCACAGCGGTGTATAAAGGGAGCCAGGCAACACAGATTCTAAATGACAGAATTATGCAACTTAAATGAGCAATTAGTCAAAGCGGTGTGAATAAATGATGAGGGTTCTTCGGGGAGGAGACCCGTCACCACGCATAAAACCAGGGGTTAAACGCACACCCCAAGACCAGCCCTATTAACGACTGCGGGTTCCCTGCATGCATCGCTGTACATATCCATTCACATACCAGACACCGGCATCACTGTACATATCCATTCACATACCAGACACCGGCATCGAGTCTCATTCACTACAGGGCTCTGTGCTACGACATCAGGTTCCTTATCCAAATGGTTTATAATAACATAGACCAATCTGCAGGTCCTGGCATTTTAAAGATCTGCATTTCCCTTGACACACTCCGTGGTGACCTATCGACAGAAGCACAGAATACAGAACGTGTGAACGGTTTTGGGAGCGGTACAGACAGCAGGCTTTTACAGTCGAGGTTACTCCTCATGTCAGTGGCCCTCAGCAAGCGATCAATGAGGTCTCTTCTGCAGCCAGAAAACCTGTTAGGAAGAGTTATTAAGGTTTGTTTTTCGACATGAAATACAAGGCGAGGGGGAGAGAGAGCGGGAGAGAGAGATAAAAGAAAAAACCTAAGAAAAAGACAGATGAGAAAAAAGGCGGATTCGGGAACACCTCTGTGGATAACACATACCGCCATGTAATTCCAGAACCAAGGGCATCGGCCACGTCTAATCTAACGGAGGCTCTGCCTGTGGGAAAGAAGGGATGGGCCTTTCTGTGCTTTCTGACTCCACACTTAGGAAGAACCACCCTGGATCACTGCAATGGTGCGGCTTCACAAAATGGGTGAAGCTACAATGTGCTCACTAATCCACACCAATCACAGTGATTGCTGTTGAGAGCATAATCTTGATTTGCTCACAAGCCACAGTGATTGACATTGCATGACTGCTGAACCTCACTCTCCTTGCATAGTGGTTATTTGTGTGGAATCCAAAGCAAAGTTACAGGTTAAAATCCAAGGTGGGGTAGTGCTATTGAATCCTTGCAGTCCTTGCAGGAAAGACCACAGTAAGTGAGATATGCAACTGAAATTAACTGTTTTTCTAATCTCACACTAATACAGTAATATTTACAGTCGTGCTTATACACAGCAAAAAAAAACATGTTGATCCTCATTATTTACTCTTTTGAAAGAGTAAAATGTAACTTTTCACAATGCAAGCACAATGCAAGAGTTGAATCTTGAAACTAATGTTATTTCCCCCCCATTACCATTAAAATCAACACCTGCATGTTAACTTTAATAACTATTGTTAAACACATATTGACACTCCAATGTTTAATCCCATCTATTTGGATCATAATGCCAGAATCATAATCATAGTGTGGCCACCTTACAAGAAAAACATGAAGTGATATTTAAAATGATTCAGGTTTTCATCTGAAGCACTATTGAAGCCCCCACACCATGCTAAGCTTCCATTGTGCCAAATTACCATGGCACGGCATCATTACACTGTTCAACACCGTGATAGCTTTATCCCGCATTGTTGTAAAATAACAAAAAAAAGTTCCTTTTCAGTAAATTACACTTGCTGGCAGGGGGAACTGATGAGTCACTGGCAAAGAAATGAAAATAAATCTGTGAGATGAATTGGCTGAAGTTCATCCTGCTCACCCCATGAGCGGTGTGAAACAGCCAGACAGGTGTTACCCATAACCCCCTTCTTCCATCCCCCCAACCGGTATCCACCAATCATCAACCCAGCCCCCCGGCTCAGTGCTTTGAAATCACACGTGGGCTGAGCGATGCTATATAAACCGCTATTCATTAATGAACTAATGCGCTGAACAAAATCCCATCAGCCGCTTGTTGTTCCAACAGAAGCGGAGTCGTTTGAATCTAATAAAGTATTGTAATTAGGCAGCATAGATGAGTTCTTCCTCCCGTCCCATAATGCCTCCCCCTCCTTCTCCTCCTCTCAGAAGACACAGTACACACATCCCTGGTGTAGGTTAGGCTGAGCACGGAGAGATGTCCAGGCTCCTGTGTCCCATAATGCAAATGGTGGCAGTAGGAGGGAACCAACTTGGGCTGATGATGATGTCAGTGCCAGCTGCCAGCAGCTGAACTGCTGGACCGTTCTGAAGGTACTGCAGGTAACTGTGGAGAACTCCCCCCCCCCGCTGTACTCATCATGACTCGCACCCCAGGATTACAGCCCAGCTCTAACACAACATGTTCAGGGGCTTTCCTCTACCCACCACTGCTGGAGACCATCTCTGATCAGCTGAGATCAGACGCCTCATTGGATAACGCAGTAATGAAGTCATTCACCTGTCATCCTGCCATCATTCCATCTGCTACTCCCTGACTGCAGAAACACACTCATATGCACATTCACACAGGCACACACAAAGCAAACGTACACACACACTGAAGACACACCCGTGTAAGCTGGATCCCTGTTTGAAACGAGAGCGCAGAACATACAGTACAACAGTCCAAGAGAATCACAGTGAAGAATTAGCAGATATATCGGCTGCTCGTGACTGAGCGGAAGCAGCTCATCAGAAAATCAATCCCGCAGTTTCAGGAGTTAATTCTGCTGATCTTCTGCAGTGCCATTGGGAGTGTGTGGGTAGATGCGATGTCTGTCGAATTTACACCGGCCGGATTGATTTAACGAAGGCTTATCAGAAACACAGAAAGGAAAGCAGATGATGTGCCTCTCTCTTTTTGGCTCTACCATGATAATAATGTCTGCACTGAAGCTGGAGTTTGCTTCCTACAGACTGGGAAGCTTCTGGAGGTCTGCTGTAAGCAAGAAACAAACAGGCTGCTGTGTGAAGGAGATGGGAGACCTCTCACTAACCTTTTGAGTAAAATCAAGCTCATATGTTTTGTTAGTGTGCTGATGTGGTTTTGTTTGGCTTTTGTGGTTTTGGTTCTTTTTTCCCCCAAGCACTTTGTGTAACGCACTGTTAAATAAAAGACCCTAACACTTCATCTTTCCGGTTTTCTCTCTCCCTTTCTCTCGCTCTCTCCACCTGGATTCAATGAACATTAGTCCTTAACTTTGACTCACAATTGCATTAAGTAAATGCAAATCTCTGTTGTTTAAATTCACGGACACAGTTCTGCAATCACTAAAGCGACCTTGCAGGACTGAGTCTGTGAAGCAGAAGTGTAACGATTGCACTTGCTGCCTCTCTCTCTTTCTCTGGACGTGTCGATAAGAGCCTTTTGTACACCTTAAATCTCCTCCGGGACGTGGCCTGATTTCACCCCTCACGGCCTGCTCTGATTGGTCCTCTGTCTGATGGGCAGGGTCTTAACCCTACCTATCATTATGAGAAGTTCATTCTTCTGCACTTCACAGACACCGTGGCTTTACAGCGTACCCTCCAGAGGAGTGGTATCCCACAACCACCTGCTCTTTGACAGTGAATCTTTCTCAGGGACCCAATCCTGATCCAGTCAGACACACTATTCATTCTCTGTCAAAGAGTAAGGGGAAGGTTACATCATCTGTCCTGCAAAAGAGCTCAGAAGTGAATCTGAGCGTCCGCAGACAAAATACCACATCCAAAATACCACATCTGAAATCGCATACCACCTTACCCAAAACCATAGCTGTATAAATGAGTGTGCTAAAGCTACCAGGATGCCATATTACATTCGGTGAAAGTGTGGAAACCTTGAACACAAGGCTGGCATGTGTATCCCACAGTGCATTGTGCTAGGTCACAACCCAAACAAACAAACAGAAGGGCAGTATCTAAAACAAAGCTTTAAATATGAATAAAGCATCATTACCTTTAACTTTGCTTAGCAGAGCGTAGTTAAAATAAATGGATATGATCATGTTTAAAATGTGTTTTTTCTGTTTTCCTTAACGGCACATCAACTCGCTGCCATCATCAACGTGCACTGTGCTTAAAGTGACGGTGCTCTATGATGACGTAGTGTGTCTGAAAATCCATCTTACTTTTTTCATACTAAAGCCACCTTATGTACACCAAATCATATCATACATGTATAGTGTGTAGTGTGTTGTGTGTAGTGTATATAGTGTGTAGTGTGTAGTGTGTGTAGTGGACGCAGCCCCACTAAAGTCTTCTTCTTCTTCTTCTTCGATACTTTGAAACAATTGCTGGGCTTGGACTGTAAGACAACACAAACTTAACAGATTCGCTCTGACTGATTTGAGCTGAGTGCTGAGTCGGCTGTTTCTCATCGCAGTTCTTCCCGAGGTCCCTCCGCTCTGATGTGACCGGCGAACTCCACCCACCTCTGATGGAGCGATGAAGCGCGGCTCCACCTCCGCACTCGATTAGCGCAATAATCCAGCCGGGGATCCCTCCACTTCTCCAGGTCATATCAGGGGGTGGACACTTTCGGCACTTTCCTCCACCTCAAACATCTTTTCTTCAGTTTCTCCCTGGCTATGAACATGTATCACACCAGGTCCTGGACAAGTTAACATGGCTCTCTCTCTCTACATGTTGTGATCACTCACACCAGCTGGCCTTCTGCCTGACTCACTCCCTTCAAACACATCATTTGCATATCCTAATTCCATTAAAAGCCCACACTTGATAAAAATACCCCAGCCAACACCTCGGCTGCCCTCTGAGGCCCTTCCTTTTTTCACACAGTGATGAGCAGTGATGGGGCAGTGAGAACTCAAAGATGTCATTTTCCTTTCCAAAAAATGGGAAAAAGAAAAAGACAAAACATTCATGTCTGGGAAACACAAATCGCAGAATGGGATCAGGTGCAAACTGGTTTTTTTCATTATTCACCATCTATTCATCACAGCTGTAGGGGTAGCTACCTATGTAAAGTTTCCAGTAAACACGGTAATAATTATTCAGGTTATGCTATGTACATAATCTTGTGTAAACAACTAACACATGTTTTCTCCAAACAGGGAGAAAATTCAAGAATTGGGGAAAAAATTCTGAGGAGAAAGGGTAATGATGAGCACCTGAGAACCGGTACATTACATTACAGGCATTTGGCAGACGCTCTTATCCAGAGCGACATAGAGTTGATTAGACTATACAGAAGACAATCCTCCCCTGGAGCAATGCAGGGTTAAGGGCCTTGCTCAAGGGCCCAACGGCTGTGCCGATCTTATTGTGGCTACACTGGGATTTGAACCTCCAACCTTGCGTGTCCCAGTAATTTACCTTAACCACCAATTGCTACAGGCCGCAATTAGTATGAAAGGTACAAAACACACATGCTCATGTCATGCCTCCCCTTATGCCCTAATCCATCTTAACTGGGCTATTGGGTGGCTTATCCTGTTATGGCACTGCTCTTGTGCACAGATTCACAGACAAAATTGTGGTATGGCATCCAGATCATGCTGGTGCCACAGTTGGTTCACGTGTCATAAAGGGTTCAGTCAGCGAGGATGACAGCAGCTCATCATACACCAGCGACCCCTGCTGGTTTGTCTGTTGAACTGCACATGAATTGTCCTCGTCAATCATCACTCATGATTCATGTCTGTACTTGAAGTGACGCTGGCAGGCCAATAGAATATACCCTTACTCTGGGCTAAGTAATACCCAATGCACTGATGAGACGCTGAGGTGCTGCCCGGTAAACCAAGGCCCTACTCTCCAAGTCAAGCTCTCTAAATCCAGCCAAGCTCTCCACTGACCTTCCTCATAGGTTCGAGTTCAAAGGTTATATGAAGGAACAAAATAAAGATGAACCCACCTGCGGTACAGAAGCCATTTGAATGAATGACTGAAAGAGGAGGGGCACGGAGAACTCTTCGCCTGCAGAAGATCGCTTTCATCCAAGCGTCTCCCTCCATTTTTAATCCGGTTAACTCAACGTCTCAGGTCTCCTCCGCTGCCGACATTAGGATGACTTCACCATTAATATGATAACAGGATATTAATAATTCAGAATTGCCAGTTTCTCTGATGTTCACTCGAATGCGTTACACAGTCTGCGGGAGTCTGGCCCTCGCCGTCTCTGAAACTGATACCCATCTGACTGAACGTAGGCTCCATCCAGAGGGTTATCGATCAGAGCCAAAGGCAAGGCCAATGGTGACATTGAAATCAGGGAAAATACCTCCGCAATGACTCCAGTGGTTTCAGTAATGGAATGCAGTAAGAGGCACCAAGTCATATCAGCATATCAGAAGAGAAGAGTCCATATATAATACATTTTAAGATAAACTGAATTGCCCGATGAGATAATGTAGCAATGCGAGCTGTTGCAAACTGAATTGAGCACAATGCGGTTGCCTTAAATTTCGTTAGAGTAATAATATTACCCACCCAAACAGACAAAGAACATGCTATTAAGGGTTCATCTTTGGCAGTCCGCAAGGGGACTCTGGCTCATTAAAATGTAAAGCACCTGCTTCATCCCCTTCAAGAAACCATCTATAAAATATAATTTACTGCAAATAGTTCACATAATATCTTTACATATAAAAGGTGTTATCATTTCATCCTCCCATGAGCTGTCTATGTGAAATGTCATCTGCAGTAATTCTCTCCCAGAGAGCCTTATATGAAATAAAAATGTAACTGATTGATATTCATGTCACAAGAATTACATTTCTGGCTGGACACAGGGTCAGAGGTCAGAGTCCATGGTGAGGACAGTTCACCACAGTCTAGGGCAGGGCTACCCAACCCTGTTCCTGGATTTCTGCCATCCTGTAGGTTTTCATTTCCGCCCTAGTTTGGCACAACCAGTTCTACTAAATTCTACCAGGTCTCTAGCAGTTGAGTGAGGTGGCCTTTGTTAGGGTTGTAATGAAAACCTATAGGATGGTAGATCTCCAGGAACAGGGTTGGGTAGCCATAGTCTATAGTGATATTTGTGCCCTTCCTGAGGGCAGGCTACACATATCTGATGTCCTGTCAATGTCCTGTCATTTAAAAAAATGTTTCTTTTTAATGACAAATCATATTACATGGGTACTACTATGTCATATCTGAGTAATTACAAAACTTGAAATGCATTCAATGCTTCATAAGTTTTATCTAAACCCTCTTCTGATTGAGGGGCTGAGATTACAGTGAGCGCACCACCATAACTCCCAGTCCCTTCTTCTTGGCTGGGTGGCAGTTGTGACGTGCCACAGTATTGTCTTGTGAAAGCTCTTTGCCAGTTCTAGTGCTGCATACTGTATGTGAACATAACACCTACCCGTCTACACTGACGTCATATTCGTCGACGGCATGATGTAAAACCACACATTGCCCCGGGTTATTACTCCGTGGGGTGCGTAATACGTATGCTATAGCGCAAAGAATCCATTGTTAGCTGCTATAAATAGAGGACGTGTCGCGATGGTACACACACGTTTTTCATATACACATACTCACACACAGAAACGTTAAGCCGTGCAACACCCTGGAGACCGACGCTGAGATAAAATATGAATAAAGCAAACATTTGGAAAAGTGCCGTCCCCTGTTCTGCAAGTACACAGAAGGCAGTGTATGACTGTAAAGTTTACACAGTGCTGATCTCGGGCAGAAGGACCCCTTGGCTGTAACATGAAATATTCAGCAGGTGTGTTTCTCAAACCCACTGTAGCATGTAGCACAGGCTGCAGACGAGGAGTCTCCCTGGGGCGCCCGGCTCTGTCAGTCGCATATGTGTTTGCACACTTTAGTGTGACATCTCCTTTTATCCACAAAACTGCATTTTTAACCCAGTTGAATTCTATATACAGTATCTACTGTAAATGGTTTCCTTGAGAACATAGAAATGCCTGGGCGAACAGGCTGAGAGAATTTGATGATATTCTGTAGTAATTACAATACGAAATTAAAGAGAGGTCAGTGCTGTGAACAGAAAGGTGGGGCGGGGCTAGTGAACAGAGAGATGTGGCCAGTAAAGATAGGCAGAGTCAGTTAACAGTGATGAGTGAGGGCCAGGCAGCAGGTTCTGGAATGAGCCCAGCGGCAGGCTAGCCCAATGTGACACTCACAGCCCACTGAAGCGACCATTTTGATTCGAGGGCCACATGACCCTCACACCTCTCTCCACCTACTTGGCTTGGTGACAGCCCTGACCCAACAGGCAGTATGGCCCAGGAAATGAGTCCTATTGATTTGCCCTCAGCCACTCTGGTTTAAGTTCCTGCCCCCACAGCCAGCAGTGAGTGACAGAGGTGTAATTACCCCTCGCCCTGGCCTAGCCTTCACCGGCCGGCCTGCCCGTCAGGCGGCCCCCACAGGCCCTCATTACGCCCCGGTCAGGGGCTCGCGCTCACTTCCTGTCAGCCGGGGGAGCACAGGAAGGTCTCCGCGGACAGTCACTCCGTCTAGGAGATTTACTGCAGAGCCACGGGAGAGAGGGAACGGGCTTCAGCGGGTTCTCCACCTGGGAAAACAAAGACGCAGCTTTCCACCTCGAGATGAGTCATGTGTGAATCAGAAAAACAATGGAACAAAAGTAGTTTTTTTCCTCCTTACTGTATGCACAAACCTCTCTGTCTCAGCTGCAGATGATAAGGGCTTAGTTGTGGTGTATGTGGGAATATGTGATCTGTGTATTTGTGCCTTTGGTAAAATAGCATTAATAATGTTTGCTACTGTAGGACCAAGGACAGCCCGAGATTTGAACGGCCTGTCTTATGAATAGATTTGACTTCCCCTTAGAACTCGGGATTCAAGGTGATCGTGAAACAGATAAACAGGCAGCATACACAACCTGTGCTGAAGGTGAAAAAGGATACCCTATGTGAGAGAACGTGCAGGACAGCCTCTCCGGTGGTTTATATGTGCTGTTTAGATATTATGGTTTCACAGAGATTTATTATACCCCATTAAAAACCATGTCTCGACACAATGGAGCTGGCAGAAGCTGAACGAATTCTTCAATTTCGGTGCTGGCCACGTCACAATAAAACTCCCCTTAAAAGCATCCTGAATGCAGATCCAGTTCTTTGACAGCCCAATTCTCTCTGCACAGCACAAGGCATGGATGCTGTGTGAAGCAGTCCTTCGCCCCCACATACAGCACTGCAGTATCTGCTGCAACTGCCCAGCCAGAGCACTGACCATCATCTACATCAAAACACCTCACCGCCGGGACACATTTCAGTGGTGTCTGAAGAACTGAAACCACTCTCGCTCTCTCGCCTAGACACACACACACATGCACACTGAGTTCAGGGCTAATATAGAGGTCTGGGTGAATTGTACGTTTTGGTGTGGTAGTGTTCTGAGGACTACCTTACAGTACATACTGTGTCAGATTAATTTTGTGTGTGTATTAACTTCCTTATTGACTTTCTTCTCTATTTGGGAGAACCTTGAGTTTTTGTTGATTTATCATATCCTATACAGCTCTCTGTCTGTACATCTCTCACCGATGCAGATGGAGACTGTACTCCCACACAGGTATGACCTGCTGGCCGCCGTAACTCATTACAGAGGTCAGAGGTCAGGCCTCCTTCTGTACATAAGATCAGTTCTCCAGGGATGTACAATCCCTGCTTCTCACACTGGCCTGTCTAGATGCACTTGTGAATCAGCAAATAGGGGGATCTCCAGGAGTATGGTTACCAGACAACCAGGTTTTCACCGGAATGTCAGGCTTTCTAATTATTTGAGCAGGTCTAATTTGTGGTACCTGACCGGACAATGTAATGCCTGGTCAGAGTAATTGATTGAAGAAATGTTGTTAGTTTCTAATGAATTGCAGTGTTTCGCATTAAGGCATTTTATTTTAATTTAGTATGATTTTACACTCATAATAAACATAAAGGATCACTACGAGCTTTACACTCTCACAGTCCTCCCCTCCTCCCCTCACCCTGCTATACTGCATGAGCATGAGATGAGAGCAGCACCACTGGAGTCTCTCCTGAATACATGGCCTGCATCTGAACTTTCACAAGCATTCTGAGGAGACAACAGAATTTGGATTAATTATCTATTCGCCAGCTACATTGAAGGCAATTGGGTTACAATGATTTAAAAGGTTATTTCCAGCATCAAGTTAGGAAAGCTATCTGTAGCCTAATGTCATGTTGATTACATATATATTCCCCACCATAAGTATTGGAAAAGCAAGGTCAATTCCTTTTTTGCTATACACTGGAGACAATTGAGTTTAAGGTCAAAAGATGTACATCATCCAAATTTCAGCTTTTATTTCCCGGTATTTTTATCTATATTTGTTAAAAAACTTTTGTATCAGACCACCCAATTCTTAGGTGAGAAGTATTGAAACATGTGACTGACAGGTGTTTCTTGTTGCCCAGATGTGTCCTGTTAGATTGATTGGTGAAACAATAAATTGTTCTGAATGTCTACTCTCCCCCCCGTGTTTGTGTGGGTTTCCTCCGGGTACTCCGGTTTCCTCCCACAGTCCAAAGACATGCAGGTTAGGCTGATTGGAGAGTCCAAATTGCCCATAAGTATGAGTGTGTGAGTGAATGGTGTGTGTGCCCTGCGATGGACTGGCAACCTGTCCAGGGTGTATTCCTGCCTTTCGCCCAATGTATGCTGGGATAGGCTCCAGCCCCCCTGCGACCCTGTTCAGGATAAGCGGGTTAGGATAATGAATGAATGAATGAATGTCTACTCTTGGTTTTAGCCTTGGGTTTAGCCTGTGAAGACTGCATTTGTGTTTGAAAAGATAGACCAATATGAAGACCAGAGAGCCGTCTTTGGGAGAAAAGCAAGCAAAAGAGGGGAAATCCATTAAACAAGCATTGAGGATAGCAACAGACATCAAATGGGAAACCAAGGAAAACAACTGCAGTTGATGGCAAAAACATTGTGAGAGCAGTGAAGAAAAAAACGACAAAAAATCAATGACATCACAAACAATCTCCACAGGGCAGGGGTGAAGGTATCTCAATTAATTGTTCAAAGATTTCTTAAAGAGCAGTAATATAGAGGCTATACCACAAGATGCAAAGTGCTCATCAGTAGTAAGAATTGGAAGGCAAGATTACAGTTTGCAAAGAAGTACAGAGATGAGACAAAAGTTCTGGAACAAAGTTTTATGGACTGACGAGACCAAGATTAACCTCTACTGAAGTGATGGAAAGGCCAAAGTGTGGAGAAAGAAGGTATCTGTGCATGATCAAAAGCATATAAGCTCATCTGTGAGGAAGTGTCATGGCTTGGGCTTGCATGGCTTCTTCTGGAGTGGGCTAACTAATTTCTATTGATTATGTAACTCATGATGGCAGCAGCAGGATGAATTCAGAAGTCTACAAAAACATTCTGTCTGCCAAATTACAAACAAACACGTCCAAACTAATTGGGAGGAACTTCATCATGCAGCCCAAAACACACGGCCAGCACAACAAAGGACTTCATTAGTGAGAAAAAGTGAAAGGTTTTAGACTGGCTTCTGAAGGTTCTTCACCTCCTGAAGAGGAGATTGAAGGAAAGAATCCCCTGAAACAAACAACAACTGAAAGAGGCTGCAGTAAAAGCCAGGAAAAGCACCACAAAAGAAGAATGCAACAGTTTTGTGATGTCAATGGGACACAGGCTTGATTCAGTTCTTGCAAGCAAGAGATATGCTACCAAATATTAAGTGTCTGATTTGGTCTGACACCAAAGCTGCTATGTTGTAATTAGTTTAACACATCTAGGTGTAAATACCCGGAAATAAAATGTGAAATTCTGAACTCTTGTCCTGTGTTCATCTTTTTATCTCAACCCCAAATTAATTGAGTCTATTTCCTGAGAAAACTCTCAATATATTTACATCAATGTGAACAAAGCAATTACAAGTTAAAACAACTAATGATAGTGGCACACTTATACTGTACAAGTAGGCTACATTACTCCCAGCATCAACATGGCAGAGCTATATCCCAACCAGAATATGTCACGTCATGTCAATTATATAAAAGGTAGTGGACCTGCCAGGCCCTTTCATGGTCACTTCATAAACACCATAACCATGAATACCCAAAGAGGATTATGAATATTATGTTTACAGATTGCTGACTTTCTGCAGATGTTTAGCTCCTGGAAAACATTGATAAACCCAGAGAGGTCAATGTGAGGACACTGGACTCCTTCAATGCGCACACGCCAAAGAGCTGATCGATACCTTACACGGCCTGGCTCCAGATGAAGCTGATGAACACCACTGTTCCCTGCCACTGTTCATCAGTTCTTACACACGTTTCATTAGCCTGCTTTCATGACACACTCATCCTTACTGCCAATGGGAGACCTACATTAGCATGAGGCGCTGCAAAAGAACGGCAGGCTGGAAATATTAATCATACCCTCTGTGTCATCCTGTATGATGAATCTGTTTCTGATCCACATTTGATCATTTTATTTTATTAAGAAATAGAACAATCCTCCGTCTAACACCCATTGAATGGTTGTAGGCATCCCAGATGTTGAACTAACACAGTTTACAATTGTCATGATATGTACTATTATTAATTTATTCATGAATTTGATTAATTTATGCTCAATTTCCTTTCTGTGTCCTCTGTAGGGTGTCTTTGTAACCACGTGTCTGTAAAAAGCACTATGCAAATGAAATTGAATTGAACTGAATTCACACAAAAAAAATTCAGGAGTCTGAGGAAATGAAATGAATAGCCGAAGCACCGGGTAAAACACATCCACTTCCAGCCAAAAAGGATACATTTGCTCTGTGATATCAAAGCCAGTTTGAACACTTTTGTTTGTTTTAGTCTATAAGTGCCTTCTCAGCCATGATCTGAAATAACTGACTTGCATGAAGGTTGTTAATTGGGAAGTAATTAGCGCTTAAGTCAACCAAGTGACGCCGGTGTTAAAAGATGTACGGATTTGCCCCAACCGCTCCCGCTTCCTACAGATATTTCTTTGCGGCTAACTCAGGGTGACAGCTGGAGATGGCCTTTTCGCGGCCAGATGAACACAGCGACCTTTATCTGCCGTGTGTATAGAACCCTATTGATCGCTGCGGGCGGAGGGTGAAGCCGACACTTAGCGCTGCCTGCCCTTAAGTGTTTCTGCTTGCTCAAAGCTTCCCCTCGGAGGAAATGGGAGACCCTGAAATCCATACTCACCCAAGACAATTTACATTCATTATGACCAAGGACACGGGCATAATCAGGAGTCAGTTCCAGGAAAGGATGCAGGCATTAACTCACACTCCACTCTCGCCAGGGCGCGTGCCGCAAGCTATCGGCGCATCATCCACAGCGACGGCCACGTTTCTGACACAGAGTTAGCGAGAGGAGCCCGATCGCTATTTTAATAAACAGAGGCCAGTGGTCCAATGACAATATACTGTACATCCACTAGTGATCATACACAGCAAGTTGATGAGAAGTGCTTCAGAAGTGCAAAGAAAAAATTGCAAATGAGAGATATAAATACTGATAAAAAATTAGCGTCATTCAAGAACAAAATAACTACTGTACATTTCTCAGGTAGGTTTTGTTCTTCACAAGACAAACTTGGTGAGTTATTCTGGCCTTCAGGATGGGCAATGTCCAGTATCTACCCAGGTACATTTTTGAAATTTTTTGCAATTTTTGCTATTCTTGCCCTTATTTGTGATCTTTTTAACTATTTGTTCTGTCTACTACGTAGCTGTTGCCTGCCATGTCCCAAGAATTTCATTGTTCAGAACGACCTTGTGTTATGCTGTGCACTTGATAAATAAACACTTTGACTTTGAGGCACACTGGCCAGTCTGAGAACCACCTCGTCTGTGACCTGGCTTGTCAAGCCTAGATCAAGCCTATTCTCTGACTTTAATATTCACTGCAAGTCAGAGCAAAGAGTGGCAACACTCACCTGTACCAGAGGAGCGAGTGAATGCATAACAGTGCTAGACCCCCATACCAGGACTCTGCAATGCACATCCTAAGCAATGCCTGGCATTTGGGGTTCTTTAATATTCATTCTCTGACACATCTCCCTCTGAGTCAGACCCCATCATGTGAGAACCCATCGTCTTTTTCTGGGGTGGGGGGGGGGTGTCTGGGACACTGAGAGCTGAGAGACAGAGAGAGAGAGAGAGCATCGGTGTTGCACCCACACCACCTACACAGTGCCTGCTGACCTGGAGCAGCAGACAGTGGCATACTCTGCTATGATCCAGCCCAGGTCCCTGGGCTTTCCTGCTGTATTGTTGGGGCAGTGCATAGCAGAGGCTAATCATTCTACAATGGCATGGAACATGGGGGTTGCAGCTTCGGTCCCCCCCAAGGCAGTTTTCTACTCTCATTTAAATCAGACCTACCAAATAATCTCCATCATACTCAGGCCTAAGCTCAGACAAGTCTGCATCAGGAACAAACTGAGGGGTTGCTTGTGGGTTATCTATTGTATACATAAACCTGCTGAATCTGTACAAAACAGACAGTAGATAGTGGGGGAAAAAGTCAGAATCACCTTAGGTCTCAAAGTGTTAAACTGTATAATTCACTCGGCATAAGGGCAACTCTTACATCCCATTTTAACAAAATGTAAATGGCCCATTTTAAATCGTATTAATCTTATCTGCATCTTATGAAGACTTAAAACCTAAGCCTTTCAATTGATTCAGATTATGTCTCAAGATTCCTCTCCACCCAGTATTTACTGCACAAAAGTAGTTCACTAAAATTTGGAGCGTTTTCTTAAATTGTGTGGGACAATTCACTGAATGTATGTATACTCTACAATAGGAATCCAGGGATGGTTAACTTCAGTATTTATAGCATGAAGGAAAATACCTCTATTGAAGGAACACTGCACTGACTGTAAGTACATGAGTGTCTGCATTTACTTTGTGTTGAAAACAGACATAGAAATATATTACAATAGTACAGAGGTAAAGTTAAGTACAAAATACAAATCAAACATTTATTTTACAGTTAATTATAACAGCAGTTATTTACATTAATTCATTGTGGAGCCATTGTTCAAAATACCAGTAAGAAATAGTAAGATAAGTTAAGTGCAGTGCTGTGGGCATCCTAAGCAACAGGTCATTTAATCCTTGTGATGTATTTTCTTATGAGCACATGTCCAGGACATTATTAAGATTATAAAGCCATACGGAAATACAAATTATGCAAATTCATCCAACCATCCATCTTCATCCGCTTATCCGGAGTCGGGTCGCATTGGCAGTAGACTAAGCTAGGTATTCCAGGCGTCCCTCTCTCCAGCAACGCATTCCAGCTCCTCCTGGGGATCCCAAGGTGTTCCCAGGCCAGGAGAGATATATAAACTCTCCAGTGGGTTCTTGGTCTACCTCGGGGTCTCTGCCCAGTTGGACGAGCCCAGAAAACCTCCAAAGGGAGGCGCCCAGGAGGCATCCTGATCAGATGCCCGAACCACCTCAACTGGCTCCTTTCGACTCGAAGGAGCAGCAGCTCTACTTCGAGCTCCCCCCGGATGTCTGAGCTCCTCTATCTCTAAGGCTGAGCCCAGCCACCCTACGGAGGAAGCTCATTTCAGCCACTTGTATACGCGATCTCGTTCTTTCAGTCACTACCCAAAGCTCGTGACCATA
This sequence comes from Conger conger, assembly GCF_963514075.1. Taxonomy (NCBI): domain Eukaryota; kingdom Metazoa; phylum Chordata; class Actinopteri; order Anguilliformes; family Congridae; genus Conger; species Conger conger. The sequence continues at coordinate 27,206,805 of NC_083776.1, read as the reverse complement.
GGTGCGGTTTGGAACGTAGATCAACCGGTAAACCCTCTTCACCACGACGGTCCGGTGCAACGCCCGCATTACTGCTGATGCTGCACCTATCCGCCTGTCGATCTCACACTCCCTTCTACCTTCACTTGTGAACAAGACCCAGAGATACTTGAACTCCTTCACTTGGGGCAATGACTTGTTCCCAACCCGGAGAGAGCAATCCACCGTTTTCAGAGAACCATGGCCTCGGACTTGGAGGTGCTGACTCTCATCCCAGCCGCTTCACACTCGGCTGCAAACCGCAGTGCTGAAGGTCACGGTCCGATGAACCCAGCAGAAACACATTGTTCGCAAAAAGCAGAGATGCAATTCTGAGGTCACCAAACCGAACACTCTCCTCACCTCAGCTGCGCCTTGAGATCCTGTCCATGAATATCACAAACAGGACTAGTGACAAAGGGCAACCTTGGCGGAGTCCCACACACACTGGAAACGTACTTTGTGCCGAGGATGCAGACACAGCTCTCACTTTGGTTATACAGGGACGGGATGGCTTGTAACAACGGCTCCAGTACCCCATACTCCCGCAGTACCCCCGGGGAGGCTGAGGATTGTGATACCCTGATAATTGGAGCACACCCTCCGGTCCCCCTTCTTGAAAATGGGGACCACCACCCTGGTCCGCCACTCTGCAGGTACTGTCCCTGACCTCCACGTGACACTGAAGAGGCGTGTCAGCCAAGACAGCCCAACAATGTCCAGAGCCTTCAGCATCTCAGGGCGAATCTCATCCACACATGGCGACTTGCCACTGAGGAGCTTTTTGATTACCTCAGCAACTTCCGCCAGGGATATAGGTGCAGATTCCCCCGAGTCATCAGGCTCTGCCTCTTCCACAGAGGATGTGTTGTTCGGGTTCAGGAGCTCCTCGAAGTGTTCTTTCCACCACCCGACAACATCCCCAGTCCGGGTCAGCAGTTCTCCTCCCCTGCTGAAAACAGCCTGAGACAAGCCCTGCTTTCCCTTTCTGAGTCGTCGGATGGTTTGCCAGAACTTCCTCGAGGCCAACCGAAAGTCCTTCTCCATAGCCTCCCCGAACTCCTCTCATACCCGGGTTTTTGCTTCAGCGACTGCCGAAGCCGCAGCCCTTCTGGCCCCCAGGTACCTGTCTGCTGCTTCGGAGGGCCCACGGGCCGGCCAAGCCCGAAAGCCCTCCTTCTTTGACAGCCTCCCTCACCGCTGGTGTCCAGTGACAGGCAACGATGACCTTCTAGCCACAGCTCCCGCTTGCTGCCTCTGCAATGGAGGCTTTGAACATGGCCCACTCGGACTCCATATCTCCAGCCTCCCCCGGGATGCGCGAGGAGTTCCTCCGGAGGTGGGACGGGGGCCTCCGCCAGACGTTCCCAGTTCACCCTCACTACACATTTGGGTTTACCGGGTCTGTCCGGCAGCCTCCCCGGCCACTTGATCCAACTCACCACCAGGTGGTGATCAGTTGACAGCTCTCCTCCTCTCTTCACCCGAGTGTCCAAGACATACGGCCACAGGTCTGATGATACAACAACAAAGTCGATCATCGATCTTTGGCCTAAGGTGCTCTGGTACCAAGTACACTTATGAGCTACCCTATGCTTGAACATGGTGTTCATTATGGACAATCCATGACGAGCACAGAAGTCCAATAACAAGACACCACTCGGGTTAAGATCAGGGAGGCCATTCCTCCCAATCACCCAGGTTTCTCCGTCATTGCCCACATGAGCATTGAAGTTGCCCAGCAGAACTATACAGTCTCTGGGCAGCACCCTTTCTAGGATGCTGCCCAGTGACTCCAAGAAGGCCGGATACTCTGAACTGCCATTTGGTGCATAAGCACAAATGATAGTCAGAGCTTTCCCCCCAGTGACACGTAGTCGCAAAGAGGCAACCTTCTCATTCCCCAGGTGGAACTCCAACACAGTGGCACTCAACCAGTGGCTTGTGAGTATCCCCACACCCGCCCGGCACCTCTCACCCTGAGCAACTCCAGAAAAGCCCCTCTCCAGGAGTTTGGTTCCGGAGCCAGTGCTGTGCGTGGAGGTGGGCCCAACTATATCTAGTTGGTACCGCTCCGCCTCCCGCACTAGCTCCGGTTCCTTTCCCCCAGAGAGGTGACGTTCCACGTCCCCAGAACCAGTCTGCAACGCTGAGGATCAGCACGCCCGGATCCCCGCCTTTGCCCACTGCCCATTGGGCAAAGCACCCGACTCCGATGCTGAACCCTGCAGCTGGTGAGCTCACAGGGCGGTGACCCCACTTTGCCAATTCGGGCTGTGCCCGGCCGGACCCTATGGGATAAGGCCCGGCCACCAGACGCTCGCCGACGAGCTCCCCTCCCGGGTCTGGCTCCAGAAGGGGGCCCTGGTTTCCCTTTTCCGGGCGAGGTAGCTGGGTATTTGTGAGGCCGTGTCATGGAGTCTTTGAATCGCTCTTAGTCTGGCCCCTCGCCCGGGATCAATTTGCCTTGGGAGACCCTACTGGGGGCTAATGCTAATGCCCCAGACAACATAGCTCCCAGGATCACCGGGACACACAAACCCCTCCTCCACGTTAAGGTGGCGATTCCTTGGAGAGGCTATATTATGCATAATATATTTTGCAAATATATTATTATATCTAAAAATGAAACAAGGTTTTCATAAAGGACGTTATCATATTTATTTTTTTGAACTGACACTGACAAATTATATATATATATATATATATATATATAGGTATGCAGAACAGCAAATAGAAACAAATCAATTTTACACGGGTTTAGTGACTGGTTATGAAATACATCTCATTCCTATTTCACTAAAAGTAAAAAATGGGTCAATCTGACCCAAACCAAACACAATGCTTGGGGGGCCTTTATATGAAACCGCTTGGGAATGCCTGCTCGATTAAACTGCACTCATGATCATTTTGTCAAAGATTTCTCCAGCTGAAAGAGCAGACAACAAAACGAGCAGGAGTCGCACCTCATCGCGGCTGCCTGAAAGCGAAAAACGACCGGGAAAATAAATGACCCTGACTGCATTCACTTCCTTCCAGGTGAGGCCTTAATGGAGCGAGGAGCAGGTCTAACCTCATTACGGGCGTGCGCGCTGTGTGAGTTTCCACTCATTAGCACCTCACACACTGCTTCACATGTTTATCTCACATTACTCCTGCCCTGGCGCCCGCCGCACTTCTGAGCTCTCAGTGAGAAACGCGCCGGCGTGGGAAATAAAGGGCTGACGCGACAGGTCACCGCAACCGCTCTGTCCCAATTACCCCGGCGCATCCTTTCAATTTCCACCTCTCTTTCTCACGCGCGCTCCTTTATTACTCCCTCCCTCTGTCTTTCCGCCTCCCGTCTCCTCGGAGCCCCGGCGAAAGATCTCATTGTTTGCCGCGCCCGCAGATCGACCAGGTTTGTGCACCCTCTGCATGAACATGCCACGCACACAAAGCTGTCCTCTATCTCAAAACATACTACAGAAATGAACTGTTAGTTATTATTAGCAATAGTAGTATTTTATTGTAGTTTATTTATGATAAAGACAGGGGTTTTCCTGGTTCAGAATCAGTCTCAACCAAAATCATGCAGGGATTAAACTCCAGCTGCAACTCCTGGGGTGAATGAGTTGTCTGAAACACACTGATGCTTATAGTAGACATTCTGAGGAAACAATTTCTCCCTAGTTGGAATCATTTGCCTGAGCGGGAGAATAAGATTTGTGATCTCTAATATGCAAATAGGTCTGGCTGTCTGGTAGCTCTAGCCCAGCCACAATTCCTCGGGCAAACACATTATCTGAAACGCATCTGATTTATACTGTAGACATCGAGGAATCCATTCCACTCTACTCTTACAAAGTTAGAATCCTTTGCTGTTGCAGGGGAAAAATATTCCTTATGGAGATTTGTATTGCCTTATACTGAGATAACCCCAATTTTGCCTGTCCATGCAACAAATTGTGTTGTTCATGTAGTGTTCATAATACATTCATTGTGTCCTCAGTGTGCTAAGATGGGTATCTCAGTAGGATGAGACCCAAACAACATAAACATATTAAAAGCACAAGCACAGCAGGAGTCTAGAATAAACACTAGAAGCCTAATTAGAAAGGAGGCGTCCTCCCCACCTTCCTCTCCATAATATCAGCTTTCTCATTATCCACCCATGCCCACATTCTGCCACTCCACACTTTTACACATTTAACAAATCTCCACTTTTCTCTCTCTTATGGCTCAGCCCCAGATCCTTCTTCATTTCACTCAATTTCGAGCTCGCAACCTTGTGTAAGAGGCGAAACGATTCCTCTCCTGTTCCCTGAGTGCAGCTCTCCAGAGGGCAAGAGGAGAGTTATCTGGCCCGGTCTTCAGCCCTCTCTAAAGGAGCTGTAAGTGTCAGCTGTGCAAATGGAGGCTTGATGTGATCAAATGCCCAGATTTATAAACACTCAAACTCTGCCCCAGCATCCTGCAGGTAGAGGCAGAGGGCAGTGGGTAGTAACATGGTGCATTTACTCCGTTACATTTACTCAAGTATGTGTACTTCTACATGCCGTTTTAAAGACTGATAGGATTTTACTCCAACTCAAGTATATTTGTAAAGAAAGAAAATAACTTTTATTCCTTTATATTTGGCTACATTTGGCTATTCGTGCTACATTTTTAATGCAAGTTCTTTTCAATTTGCAATCAGTCTTGGCTACTATAACTTTCTATGAGTAGAGGGCTTATAGAAACAAAGTGTGGGGGGGGGATGACATGATGGAGGCTTATAGAAACAAGGGGGAGTGTGACATTATGGAGGCTTATAGAAACAAGGGGGAGTGTGACATCATGGAGGCTTATAGAAACAAGGGGGAGTGTGACATCATGGAGGCTTATAGAAACAAGGGGGAGTGTGACATCATGGAGGCTTATAGAAACAAAGTGGGGGTGTGACAAGGTGGTGGCTTATAGAAACAAAGGGGGAAGTGTGAGCTGAGGAGAGTTAACCGTGTAATCAACTGCAATTAATTGCTGAGTAACAACAAAAGCCAGCAAACTCTGTGGCTCTCCAAGACCAGGAGTGTTTGCCAATATTTTTTTCCCATAAGGTTTTACATTTATACAGAAAATACTGTCTGTATTTAAGCCTAAATGAGCTCCACAGTTTGATATACAACATAAATTGCACCCATTAAAATCTCAACCATGAATTTCAAAGCTGTTATGTACTTTAATAAAGTCAGTGGCTACAAGTTGCTATATTGGAGCTACAATGTGCTGTGCTGCTCAAAACGGCTGTTAAACACAGTGCTACAGCCTGCATGGGACAAACAGACACTGTGAAACCCAGTGCTACAGTCTGCATGGGACAAACAGACACTGTGAAACCCAGTGCTACAGTCTGCATGGGACAAACAGACACTGTGAAACACAGTGCTACAGTCTGCATGGGACAAACAGACACTGTGAAACACAGTGCTACAGTCTGCATGGGACAAACAGACACTGTGAAACCCAGTGCTACAGCCTGCATGGGACAAACAGACACTGTGAAACACAGTGCTACAGTCTGCATGGGACAAACAGACACTGTGAAACACAGTGCTACAGTCTGCATGGGACAAACAGACACTGTGAAACACAGTGCTACAGTCTGCATGAGACAAACAGACACTGTGAAACCCAGTGCTACAGTCTGCATGGGACTAACAGACACTGTGAAACCCAGTGCTACAGCCTGCATGGGACAAACAGACACTGTGAAACACAGTGCTACAGTCTGCATGAAACAAACAGACACTGTGAAACCCAGTGCTACAGTCTGCATGGGACAAACAGACACTGTGAAACCCAGTGCTACAGTCTGCATGGGACAAACAGACACTGTGAAACACAGTGCTACAGTCTGCATGGGACAAACAGACACTGTGAAACACAGTGCTACAGTCTGCATGGGACAAACAGACACTGTGAAACCCAGTGCTACAGTCTGCATGGGACAAACAGACACTGTGAAACACAGTGCTACAGTCTGCATGGGACAAACAGACACTGTGAAACACAGTGCTACAGTCTGCATGGGACAAACAGACACTGTGAATCCCAATGCTACAGTCTGCATGGGACAAACAGACACTGTGAAACACAGTGCTACAGTCTGCATGGGACAAACAGACACTGTGAAACACAGTGCTACAGTCTGCATGGGACAAACAGACACTGTGAAACACAGTGCTACAGTCTGCATGGGACAAACAGACACTGTGAAACCCAGTGCTACAGTCTGCATGGGACAAACAGACACTGTGAAACCCAGTGCTACAGTCTGCATGGGACAAACAGACACTGTGAAACACAGTGCTACAGTCTGCATGGGACTAACAGACACTGTGAAACCCAGTGCTACAGTCTGCATGGGACAAACAGACACTGTGAAACACAGTGCTACAGTCTGCATGGGACAAACAGACACTGTGAAACCCAGTGCTACAGTCTGCATGGGACAAACAGACACTGTGAAACCCAGTGCTACAGTCTGCAAGGGACAAACAGACACTGTGAAACACAGTGCTACAGTCTGCATGGGACAAACAGACACTGTGAAACACAGTGCTACAGTCTGCATGGGACAAACAGACACTGTGAAACCCAGTGCTACAGTCTGCATGGGACAAACAGACACTGTGAAACCCAGTGCTACAGTCTGCATGGGACAAACAGACACTGTGAAACACAGTGCTACAGTCTGCATGGGACTAACAGACACTGTGAAACACAGTGCTACAGTCTGCATGGGACAAACAGACACTGTGAAACCCAGTGCTACAGTCTGCATGGGACAAACAGACACTGTGAAACACAGTGCTACAGTCTGCATGGGACAAACAGACACTGTGAAACCCAGTGCTACAGTCTGCATGGGACAAACAGACACTGTGAAACCCAGTGCTACAGTCTGCATGGGACAAACAGACACTGTGAAATCAGTGATTAAATGTAGCAGGTATGCAGAGTGTACATCTCTTATGAGCATAAAATAATCAGCATAAAAATGACAGCACAATCAATAAACAAGGGTTTGATGATGGTTTAATAATCGTGAAATACAGTGAAGACAGAAATGAAAGACATTGGGCCTCATTTGTCAAAAGTATCATACAATATTGTGTAATCAGAAACAAACCGGATTTATCAAACACGTGTAGACAGAGCTTCTTTTCTTACACGTGTGCTTGTTGATGAATACCAAACAATCTCAATTCAGAAGTGCGTCACAGAGTTTATGATTTGCATAAATTGACACCCCTAAAATAGCATATAAGGAGCTTGGAATTGAGATAATAAAGACAAATGAAAAAAAACCTCTCTGAAGCGGAAATTGAAGTGCTATTAGTATAAGACAAAGATTGTACTCAGTAGTGTAAGCAGTGGATTGCCTAAGCTGGGGAAGACTAAAGCCTGGAAAGATAAAGCTATTGAAAACACAAATTCCACACACTGTGCAACAGGTAAAAATGAAATGGTTTCACATTAAACGGGACGAAGCACATCAAATGAAGCACATGAGCTGGGGGGGAAGGTAGGAGTTTGGCCCAGTTGTGTACGCTGGAGGGAGACATGGCCAAATTATAGGAGAGAAGTTCCTGTCTGATGCCAGCAATACATTTTCCTTCTCCTTGCACAGAGCCAGAGGTAGGTCAGTCTGAACCGACTCACTAGCCTCAAAGTGCGCCATGCAAGTCTTCTAATAAAGCATCCTCATTGTAAAGGGTCACTGACATGGGGTGGCCTGTAGCGTAGTGGTTAAGGTAAATGACTGGGACATACAAGGTCAGTGGTTCTAATCCCGGTCGGTTTAGCCACAATAAGATATGCACAGCCGTTGGGCCCTTGAGCAAGGCCCTTAACCTTGCATTGCTCCAGGGGAGGACAGTCTCCTGCTTGTCTCCTGCTTGGACTGTACGCTGCTCTGGATAAGAGCATCTGCCAAATGCCAATAATGTAATGTTGACTCACCCTATGCCTGTGTTTATAGTCCTTAAATTCGGGTTTCAAAAAGTGCAGTTGACGGGTCGGCACTCTGTACCAAACCATTGTATAGCTGTACAATAATTGAAGCTTATTGGTTGAAAATTGGTTCTAATTACTACAGCCAATGGCGTTTCAACATCAGCGCGTTCACAGAGAAGGGGTTGGATAAACAGTGTTGTGGTTTGAGCGTGTTTGTTGCTGCAATTTCTCTCTTGACTATTAGAAGTCCGAAATTACCTATTGTACCTTTAAATGTAATGTAAAGAGCGGGCAACCATAGCAACAAAGCCTCAGCTATGACTTCTACACCCTATAGTAACCATTGTTTACATGTTTTATGGAATTTATATTCAACACCAATCAAAAATGAATTCATCAGCATTACTCAACTGACCATTTGAATGTTCAATCCAGTTTAGATTTTCTTAATACGCTGTATATAAACAATTATAATATTCAATTGGTGTGTTCATTTAAATAATTTAGTCACACCTTTTTTAAATCAAAATAATATACGAATGAATGGAAAAATAAGAGCACTCATGAGATCCATTCCGGTCGTACTAACAAACTAACCATACGAAAACTTTGATCAATCCCACATTGTTTGAATAAATACATTTCAAAATGATTCACTATCAAATTTGTTTGGCTCACGTTTGATGAATGAGGCCCAATGTCTCGTTATTGATCCCTCTTCACCAGCAACTATCACGTGTCTAAAAAATCGCACAAACAATTTTTTTGTCAAATGGGTTCGGATCAGAACCTTACTAAAGTTCAGGGTGTGTTTGGCCCACATGGTCCCATCCCTCTATCTTTTCAGAAAAACAGACCAGGGCAGGTCCCCTTCATACAAAAACAAGAAACAAAGATTCTTGTGGGCTCAACCATAGCAGTTGTCAGTCAATAACGAGTGTTCCAAAATAATCGAGCGCTGGAGAGTGCATATAATATCGAAGCCAAATAAAACAATGGCTGAATAGCTCGGCAGAGTCAAATACAACAGACATAAAGACCATCTCCCGGGCCCTGCTCTGAGCTCTAAATACCACAATCCCCACGATGCACTCTGCCTTGTATTAAGAGCTAATGTGGCTCTGCTCTCCATTGATATGTCAGCCATGAATTAGCTCTGCTGCTTTGATGTCATTATGATGCTGGGGTATAGAAGATTGTAGATTTAATGTATGAATGGTTTAATGCCTAAGCTCGTTATTTCTGGGGATTATCTGGCCGGAACTGAAATATGACTTAATATATAATAATATATTTATGTATTATATATTTACGTGCAACAAAAGCGATACCTTTTTCAACTGAAGGGTGCAATAATAGTCATCTGAGAGTTAGTGTGTTGGACATAACCTCCCTACAGTCTTGTAGGCCAGACTCTATAGTATGAATACAGGTTTTTACAAAGTTCATTAATGTATACAGTCAGAAAACTCTTTTCTTTCCATTTTATACATGTAGATATTTGCACTGCATTAATATGCAGAGCAGTTCCACACAGTAGCTATGGTTTCGCAAAAAAACCATAGCTACTCTTTAACACCCAAGAAAAAACAGTTAATACATTGCAAATTCACCAATGTATTGTTTACTTTATAAAGCCATCTTTGCCCATCTACATCAAGGGTGTTTGTGTGTGTGTGGGTGTAGATACATAGATATACTGTATATACTCATACATAGATACAGCATATAGATATTTGTACACATTTGCCATCTGGAAGACATCGTTCAGCTTAAATTAATTCCACAGTCAAAGTAACTTACATCACATTTCTTCCCCATTCTGACATTTGGTCTGAAAAACAGCTGAACCTCTTGACCTTAGATGCTCTTATGCATTTAGTTGCTACCACATGATTTGCTGATTAAATATTTGCAACAAGCTGGTGTACAGGTCTACCTAATAACGTGATTACTGAGTGTATATCTGGTAGAGGTGGTGATTTATTGAAAAAGTCACTTAGTTGGGGAGCGTTTTAGATCTGTAAGTTCTATAAGGGGGCGACATGGCTCAAGCAGTAAGAGCAGTCGTCTGGCAGTCGGAGAGTTGCCGGTTCGATCCCCCGCCCGGGCTGTGTCGAGGTGTCCCTGAGCAAGACACCTAACCCCCAAATGCTCCTGATGAGCTGGTCGGGGCCTTGCATGGCAGCCAATCGCCGTTGGTGTGTGAGTGTGTGTATGAATGGGTGAATGGAGAAGCATCAGTTGTACAGCGCTTTGGATAAAGGCACTATATAAATGCCAACCATTTACCATTTTATAAGTTGGACACAGTAGCGCCACAGGGTCTGAATAAGGAACTCACCCCGTCTCACTACTTACAGTGTTTTATAGCCTAAAGTTTAAGTTTCTGTTTCCCTCACCCTGTTGTTCATGGATCCTGTGGAATCAATACTGGAAATGGCAACTCCATACATTCAGACGCTCTTGGCAAATATACATGTATGGATTTTGTAAATAATTTTATTGCCAATAAATGTGACCAAAGGGCATAAGGCCCTTCTCACATTATTCGGCTAGACTCAGTGTGGCTTACTTGTCCCTGTTCTATTAAATTAAGGTTTGTGCATGCAACTATGTTTTCAGTGTCTCCATTTTTTACTCAGCTAATTTCACCTTTTGGAGAAATTGCTTGGGCAAAGACGTTCTGTACTTAAATATAACTTAATTTATCTAAGTGCACCTTGTATGTTCCTCTGACGAAATAAACAGCATGTAATGCACCTTTAATGACCCTAAGAGGCATTTAAATGTACCTTAAATGTACCTCACCTCCGCCTACAGTGTTCCACTTTGTTCTTAGGTATGAACTTAACCTGAGATAACCTGAGGTAGTTACTCTATGAATCCAATTCTAAAAATGTTTTTTTAAATCTTAATCAATTTCTGCCCTTTGTCTTCCTTTGCTGAGCCAGAAGATTGTGTTTGAAATAAAAAGAGATAATGATTGAAGCAATAAAGTATAAAAATGTGACTTTCTCTCAGGCAGTGGAAAATGGATATAGGCTAGAGTAGCCTAATTGGCAATTTCCCTTACTATTGACTGTGGACAATATGAACATCCTGTTGAAGTATGGTGCCCATTTCAGAGAAGAAGAAATCTCAACAATTGCAGTCATTGATGAAATATAACATGCTGCACTGTATTGATTCTTGCAAGGCACAAGTAATGCTAGACTCAATATTTCACCACCTTGAATCAACACCCATTTTAATCAATATGCAAAAAAAAGCTTTTGCAAAAATACATTTTTACAGGTACACACCACAGCACAATCATCTAGAGCATTGGAATACAGTACCCCAAAAACCTACAGAACTATTGACCAAAACATACAGCACAAACCTAAATTGCATCAACAGACACATGGCAGAAGATGGGTGGCTCTTTCATTCCAAAGGAGTTTCCCCAGAATGACATCACAGTACTGTAAGACCCTCCTCTCTGTCCAGTGCAATGAGCTGGTTATCTGAGTTTCCCCATAATGACATCATAACTGTAAGAACCTCCAGTGCAGTGTGCAGGTTATCTGAGTTTCCCTGACAGGGAAAACGGGTGCTGTTGCTGTAATTGCTAAAGACATAATGTGGAGACCCACCTGACCTGTATTTGCTGCCAATATTAATAAGAGCCATTTGAGAGTGTGTGAGAGACCTTCACCTGTGCTCTGACACCTGTGTGAGACAACACTGTGTTACACAGCACAGCAGTCAAGTCCAAATGTTCAGCAAGAATTTATTGGAATTAGTTGCAGTTGTATTTCAGTGTCAGTTTCCTATCCAGAAATAAAAGGACCAGATCAATCCTTCTGTTCTCCAATCAATCCTGTTTCTCTCACACAGACAAGAGGACTCTGTATCGGAAACAGCATGCCTGTACTGACCCCAGTCTTTACTGCAGGTGACATCAGCTACCTGGGAGATTATAACAGACCATATCATTTCACCACTTTGCCACAGGCCACTTAATTGTATTAGTATCATTATTGTTGTTGTAATTATTATTATTATTATTATTAGTAGTAGTAGTAGTATGCTGCCCAGGACACTGCCTATTTGCTTGGAGATGAGCTCACTGTAGTATTGTTCTTTAGCTGAATCCAATTAGGCTGTCCTTCACATTGATAAAATGCCCTTCATTTAACAATCATCATTTTGGATGACTAATACAATGTTTCCAACAATACAAAGAATCTGTTCCGAAAAGCAGGCTCGATTCACAAGGTTTGTAGTGTTATAGAGGTCAATGAGATTCCAGGATCAACCATCACAGAGTAGTAAATATCATAAATATTCATCCCTTACAAACAGGCAGAATGCTGTACCTTTCCTGCATATCCTCTTCTTCAATCGACAGCGAAAGCTGTTTCAAATACTTTCACCTTGGGTGTCTCAAACCCTGTGAATTGCTGGCACTTGAGTTTCCGGCACTTTAAGGCTTTAAAAACGCTTTTCTACAACAGTGTACCTGCAGGTAGCGTCAACAAAAAGGCCCTCCCCAGCTGACAGTCAGAGAAACATGCTTCTGTACGAAAGAAAGGATCATGTCTGAGAGCTCTGCTACAGATCCACAGTGACTGGAGAGGATCTGCTGCAAAAGATGTCACGGAAGCCCCCTGCGATAGAGGATCATGGGTAAATCTGTCAGCGGAGTTAATGGCCGCCTGTCCGTTTCCAAAGACACCGGTCATCCGGATTGCACTGTTGTCCTGACTGTCCAGTTAGACGGTGAGTTACACGGCACATGGACTGGTGTCGGGTTCTGACCGTGGCGGCGCTGATCGTGCGGCCGGCTCCCCTTCGGGGCGGGGGCTCATCGGGCTGTTTTCTCCCCGCCGCACGGAGCGGGAGCGTCTCCTGTGATCGATTGGGCACCTGCTGAGTGGCTGCTCCAGCGCACGCACCCCGGACGCAGTGTCTGCACGGCGCGCGGACCACGCAGCGAACGGAAACAGCGGCAGCATCGAGAGCAGGCTCCTGTCTGCGCTCTCCTGAACTGAAATACGATGTTTCAGCCATAAAATGGAAGAACAGACCCGTGTGCACGTCCAACCCAAATAGGAGACAGGTGAAAGACTGAAAAGTAACTACCAGCGAAAAAGAAAAGAAAATGTCCACACACTGAATTTTAGTTTTAGCTCCCACAGATTCGTTACTGCAATGTTTCGACCAGCAGGGCCCTCGGCAGGCGAACGCAGTGATGAAACGGAGCGATGGAAGAGATGCAGGCCCAGTGGCTGTGTGGCAGCTGTGCCAGCAGGTACGGCTGAATCTCTGCTGGGGGAAGATGTGCGTTAGCATCGCTGCTGTCATAAACAGACAGATGGTGCTGATATCCCTGGTACTTCAGCAGACTCACCCATGCCTTGTTTTGGGAGATTAGGCTGGATTTCCCTCCGCCCCACCCACTCAATCCCCCCATCTGCTCACCAACACCAACCAGCAGATTAAAACTCCAGCACAGGGGAAACCCCTTACTGACGAATCACCGCTCTCCAGCATGTTCCCATGGTTCCCTGCCCCCCTAGAGGGTACAGAAAGTGTGTGCGCATGTGCATCAGTGTGCACTTGTACACCTGAGTGTGTGTGCATGTGCGTCTGTCTGTGCGCTTGTACGTCTGAGTGTGTGTGCATGTGCGTCTGTGCGCTTGTACGTCTGAGTGTGTGTGCATGTGCGTCTGTGCGCTTGTACGTCTGAGTGTGTGTGCGTGTGCGTCTGTGCGCTTGTACGTCTGAGTGTGGGTGCATGTGCGTCTGTGCGCTTGTACGTCTGAGTGTGTGTGCGTGTGCGTCTGTGCGCTTGTACGTCTGAGTGTGGGTGCATGTGCGTCTGTGCGCTTGTACGTCTGAGTGTGTGTGCATGTGCGTCTGTGCGCTTGTACGTCTGAGTGTGTGTGCGTGTGCGTCAGTGCCCTTGTACGTCTGAGTGTGTGTGCGTGTGCGTCAGTGCCCTTGTACGTCTGAGTGTGTGTGCATGTGCGTCTGTTTGTGCGCTTGTACGTCTGAGTGTGTGTGCATGTGCGTCTGTTTGTGCGCTTGTACGTCTGAGTGTGTGTGCATGTGCGTCTGTTTGTGCGCGTGTACGTCTGAGTGTGTGTGCGTGTGCGTCTGTTTGTGCGCTTGTAGGTCTGAGTGTGTATGCGTGTGCGTCTGTTTGTGTGCTTGTACGTCTGAGTGTGGGTGCGTGTGCGTCTGTGTGTGTAGAATTGTGCCAAGTTGCAGGGATCTAAATGGGAAATGTTCCCAAAGGAGCAGTGAGTCATAGTGGTGCCGGGAACGAGAGGACTGCCAGTTCAAATCCCAGGTGGGATACTGCAGAGCACTGTGGTCGTTCCCTTGATGAGGCAAAGCACTTACCCTGAATATCCTGCTGCCCAAAATCCTGACAAAAGCAAATGAAAGCTACATAACCCCTCCTCATCAGCTCAACAGACAACATTCCCTAAGCCCAGGGCTTCACTGCACAGTGCTGATAACTACTGGAGAGGGAGTGAGAAGGATGGAGAGAGAGAGAGAGAGAGAGAGAGAGAGAGAGAGGGGAGAGGGATGGGGCAAAAGAGAATTCCACTCCCCCCTACCAGCTCAGAGGTGCGAAATCATTCGCAATGTGTCTGAAAGTGGCAGGGGGTGGCTGGATATTGAGGGAAAATAAATCAAAAGATGCATTATGTTCCCTCATTTGTTCTTGTCCATTACACTTGCAAACAAATAAAGAGAAAGAATTGCATGATTATTTTCAGATTAGCATCTTCCTGTGAGTTTGTTACTATAATACGTAATAATATGGAAGCCAGAATGCTTCCGTTTATTGTATCATATTCGGCACACACTGTCCCTTACCTTGTGCCAATGGCAGGCCAGGTTCCAACATCAAAGACAAAAAATGGAGACAGAGCCCTAACCTCCAGCCAATCACAGCTCTATCACTGATCCAGGAAAGGCAAACAACAAGGTTATAATTCCAATCCTTTAAATACTGTCCTCGCCAGCAAGCTGTAGTGAGCTGCAGACTCCAGCAAGGTAGATCATAATATGTCAAGAATTACCTCCTGGTATTTCATACGCAAAGAGGTGAGTGCACACAGTAGAGAGATGCTAGCTGTACTTACAGGCTATGAGCACTGAGTGTTAACTGACATTACAGGCTATGAGCACTGGGAGGTTAACTGTCATTACAGGCTATGAGCACTGAGTGTTAACTGTCATTACAGGCTATGAGCACTGGGAGGTTAACTGTCATTACAGGCTATGAGCAATGAGTGTTAACTGTCATTACAGGCTATGAGCACTGAGTGTTAACTGTCATTACAGGCTATGAGCACTGAGTGTTAACTGTCATTACAGGCTATGAGCACTGAGTGTTAACTGTCATTACAGGCTACGAGCACTGGGAGGTTAGCTCTCCTTCCTGGCTATCAGCACTGAGAGGTTAGCTCTCCTTACAGGTCATGAGCTCTGTCACTCGGCTGTACGTAATGCCAGCACGCGTTCAGAGTAAAGTGATGGAGGCATCAGGTCTGTCGCTTTCCTGCCGGCAGCCCTGTCTGCGCTCATAAGGACAGTGTTCCTGTCAGAGAGAGAGAGAGAGAGAGGGCTCTCTCGAGCGTGAAATTGATTTTGCAATAACAAACACGGACCCGCTCCTTCCGCAAGTATTAATCAAATCATCTGGAGGAAGAACAAGAGGACAAGTGCGAAGTCATTCGCTTCCACCGAGGGGAATCCAATCCGCCGCCAAGCCTCGTCATTAACCCAGAGACCCCGCTCCCCGGCTAATTAAGACGCCGACGGCCGGAACAGATACAGAGCGGCTGCGTTTACCGCCAGTTTACTCCCGGGCCTTCACTCCCCACACAGGGGGATCTCCGCAAAATCACGCCATGATTCCACCTGCTCCATCTTCTTTCATCGTGCAAAAATCCTCCCAGACTGGGGGGGGGGGGGGGGGGAGATACTGTGAAATGATTTTGGATGTGCACCTGGCAACCTGCTCAATGTCTTTTTATAGTGCAACTTTGAAAATCCTCAGAGACAATCCTGAATCAAACATAAAAGGGGGGGGGAGAAAAAACAGACACGATCACCATCCCTTCATGAAGGTTCGGGCCGTACTACTGCCATTCAAATGCTTTCCTGTCTGATCGTCATGAAAAGCATAGCCCATCAATCGCTTTGTGACGCAGGCAACAGGAAGACTGTGCTTTATGGGATAGTGAGTGTTTTTGTTTAATTATGTGGGGCGACGTGGCTCAGGCACTAAGAGCAGTCGTCTGGCAGTCGGAGGGTTGCCGGTTCGATTAACCCGCCCGGGCTGTGTCGAAGTGTCCCTGAGCAAGACACCTAACCCCCAAATGCTCCTGACGAGCTGGTCAGTGCCTTGCATGGCAGCCAATCGCCGTTGGTGTGTGAGTGTGTGTATGAATGGGTGAATGAGAAGCATCAATTGTACAGCGCTTTGGATAAAGGTGCTTTATAAATGCAAACCATTTACCATTTACTAATTATGCAGGCCTGGTATACATTACCTTACGGCTAATCTCTGTCAGCTGTACAGGACTGGGCAGGTCTGTGGGAGCGTGTTGTTGTCCATACGGCAGCATGTAGAACCTGAAAATCCCTGATTATGGCACTGAAGGCTCATTGCTCTATTTGCCACGGTCCTGTAAGCCAGTAGCATCCTACTGCTGAGCACGGTCCTGTAAGCCAGTAGCATCCTACTGCTGACCACGGTCCTGTAAGCCAGTAGCGTCCTACTGCTGACCACGGTCCTGTAAGCCAGTAGCATCCTACTGCTGACCACGGTCCTGTAAGCCAGTAGCATCCTACTGCTGACCACGGTCCTGCAAGCCAGTAGCATCCTACTGCTGACCACGGTCCTGTAAGCCAGTAGCATCCTACTGCTGACCACGGTCCTGAAAAGATATGTAGTGTACGCTGATAATGGTGCCCCCATCTCATCTATTTCTCTCTCTCTTTCTCTCCCTCTATTGCTCTGAAATGCTTCCACTTTGATTTTTACCATTGAACAGGGATGTCAGTACCATCGTGGCAAAGCTGCCCCCACTCAAAATGGAAGGGCATTCGCCATATGCAGAGTCTATTCCCACTTCATGGGGAGGCTGTCCACACAAACACAAACACCCCAAGTGACACACGAAGCAGCTCCAGAACAAAGGCTGCTGGGAAAGCTGGAGCCAGCAGATGTGGAAAGGATAAGCAGAGGCTGCCAAGTTTGTTCCATAGAAAGAGAGTTTCCCTCAAGTTTAGATGCCATTTGTCATCTTCACTTTAACACGGGAACCATTTATCAAGGCGCCGAGGAAAATGGCCGTGGGGGGATTTTGTGGGGCGCGACATTATCCCTAAATAGAGATGGTTATAATGTATGTGTAAACAATTCAGTGAAGAAATATGAGGTGTTTTAGACTCGATAAACAGCAAACATCTGAGCGCTTTGTTCCCTGCGTCAGGCTGCGCTGCCTACACTTGCATGCGTTATCTGTGCTGCCCTATCATGTGTGTGCTGTCCAATTATTCATGAGTATTATCTGCACTGCCCAAACAAGTATGGCTATTATCTGCCCTGCCCAATCACGTGTGTACTATCGCACTACTTTATATTCATAAACTGTAGCAGACGTTCAGTCTATGAATACAGAACAAGTTACAAAACAGGAAAAACAGAAGCGTATCTGAGAAATCCCCTGCTCAATATGAACAAAACTGCCGGACTTGGCAAATAACATTTCCAGCCCAGTAAAGATGTGACAACACTAAAGTTCTATTACTGCAACATCACTAAAGCACTATTAATGTAACATAACTAAAGCACTATTAATGTAACATCACTAAAGCACTATTAATGCCACATCACTAAAGCACTATTAATGTAACATAACTAAAGCACTATTAATGCCACATCAATAAAACACTATTAATGCCACATCACTAAAGCACTATTAATGCAACATCACTAAACCACTATTAATGCCACATCACTAAACCACTATTAATGCCACATCACTAAACCACTATTAATGCCACATCACTAAACCACTATTAATGCCACATCACTAAACCACTATTAATGCAACATCAATAAAACACTATTAATGCAACATCACTAAAACACGATTAATGCAACATCACTAAAGCACTATTAATGCAACTTCACTAAAACACTATTAATGCAACATCGCTAAAGGACTATTAATGCAACATCACTAAAGCACTATTAATGCAACATCACTAAAGCACTATTAATGCAACATCACTAAAGCACTAGTGATGTTAACCACACTAAAGCACTAGTGATGTTAACCACACTAAAGCACTATTAATGCAACATCACTAAAGCACTAGTGATGTTAACCACACTAAAGCACTAGTGATGTTAACCACACTAAAGCACTAGTGATGTTAACTACACTAACCAAGAACCAGAAAGTACATATTCCATACCGACAGTACAGACTACTTCCATAACAACCCCTTGAACCCCCACCTTCATATACAGTGGGCTCCAGAATTATTGGCATCCTTGATGTATGTGCAGAAAAAGCTATAAACCAGAAAATAATACAGTTATTGACATACGCTTTATATATCTAACATGCCTGAAGTAGTGCACTTTATTAATGATTTATTGGAATCAACCAGTCTTACATTTTCCCCAACAAAACAGGTTCCACAATCATTGGCATCCCTGGTTTTATACTTTGTGCAAACACCCCTGGCAAAGGGAGTATAGTCTTTTCCTATAATTTGTGATAATATTACAGATCACATTTGGAGGGATATTTGACAATTCTACCTCTCTACCTATGACCAAGACATTACATTAATGGCATTTGGCAGACGCTTTTATCCAGAGCGACGTACAACAAAGTGCAAAGTGCATAAGACTCACCTTCCTAGCAGAGGCAACCAGAGTTTCTGCCAAGATTTCCTAGCACTTTGTTGAATTCATTGTGCTATTAGATAGTGCCCCTGGACCATCGGCAGTAAAACATCTCCAAACATAAATGGATGACACTTTTGATTTCAAAACATAGGTAGATATAGCTCCATATTTTAATTTCCAAAGCCACCAATATACCAGTAATTCAGTACAGTCCATAGCACCACAAAAAACCTGAAGAAAATAAGAAGATACATTGTCAATGTTTAACTAAGGACCATTCATATACATTTGAAGCATTGCAAACATCACCAATGTATCACAATTGCTGTAGGATACATACTCAGCCAGTCTGAACCCAGATCAGATGGCTGTCGAATGAAGACAGCATTAGAAACATAATTGTTGTGTTGCAGTTGATATCGGGAAAGAACACAGTAGTACTTGAGTGTTAATTACTGCCTGTCACAATCTAAATATTATTTGTCATTAGATGATTACGAACATTACTTTAACATTTTTATATTATTCATAACTGAAGCTAGTCTTATTTTAATGGTTCAGTTAGGCACTTAAATATAATGTAAAAAGTAGCTCTAGCATAAAGGATGACGTATAGGCAGTATCCCTATGAATACCACATTTCTGGCATTAAAACTAGTCTTTTTAGAAGCCACATGTAGGAGTTGGCCATTTGTTCATTCACTTGAGAATGAATGTTTAATGAATGTTGATGAATTCCTAAATGCAGGCTTTCACTCCTCTGACAAACCCTGACATTACTGCCACTCTCCCACTCTGTTAGCCTGAATGGCATTCACGGTTTTCCCTGTGGTAAATGTCAGTCATAAGAGTTTCAGTGCACATTACTGCCATATCAATAGGCCTTGTTTGTGCTGAAGATGGATAAGCCTGTGGTAGTGTAACAGGAGCAAAACATCTCCTTTAGACCCTCCTTTGGCCTTTCGTAGACAGATGGATTCATCAACGTAGACAGCCCCACCCAAACACATACACACCCTTCGGCAAAACCTCAGTGTTAACACCCTGTTCGTTTGCCTCCTCGAGAAAGCCAAGGAATTAATCACCTCCCCGGAAAAGCAGCACAGTCTGTGTGCGTTAATAGCTGAGATATTCCCCGGGTGCCAGTGTGTGATATTGTTCTTTTACACATTTGTTTCAGGTTTCATTAGTATTTTTCCTCATTTCTCATCTCGGCTTCTTTCCTCGATATTCCTATAAATGAATTATGAGTCCAATAGCACGGCTGAATTCAGCACAGGAAATCACCAGAACATCACCCACACGCACACACACGCCCACGCACAGAGCGGCAGACGCAGACACTCACACGCACACATGCATCTGCGAGTATGCACACATACACACTCAAATGTACACATAAACACATGTAAGCAGAGATGTGCAAACATTGAAGTCTTAAGAGGCACAGCGGGTCTGTGTCCCAGGGGAAAGCTAATGAAAATGCACGCTAATAATGACGGTCTCTTCCCGGTTCTGCTCTTCTGGAACATTGAACTGAGGGACACACATTACTTCTAATGCTAAGGACTCACATCTCAAAGCTAGTGCCAGCTTTCTAAATTAGGCAAAGACAAACATATTTCATCAAATAGTTTTGTAAAAAAAAAAAAACTAATGGTCTAATCTAGTAATTACCCCCAAAAAGGCTGAATAATTAGCCAGCAGAATTAGAAAATGGTAAAGTGACATGAAAACTGAAAATACCATTTGCATAGCTCATTAGGGAAAATCTAGCTTTGTTCTTTTTGAGACCACAGTAGTCCTTACAATGCTGTCCTCTGCCTCCCTCCCTTTCCCTGATGACAGAGGCTACAATGGGCAATCTATACAGGACTTTAATAAGCACAGCAATGCAGAGCCATATGATTAGGGGATGTATCAGCAGGGGCAGGATTAATGACTCAATCAAAGCACCAAGGTCAAAGGTTAAGCCTTTTTCACAGCTGTCTGCAGTTAGCATCGCTGTTGAACACGGCGCAGATAGTAAACTGAAATGTCCTGGTTTTTGTTTAGTACCCAGTGTCCCACATTCAGCCATGCCCACGTGGTCATTTCATTTCGTGATTTTGTTTTCTGCTGCAGACCTAGAAATGAAGATGTAAAGGATGCAGTATGAAATGTGTGCAGTGACTGTGCGCAAACATTTAAATATTTAGCGCTTTTGTCTCAATGAAAGTAAAATAAAACTGTGTAATTGTCAACAGGGAATAGGTCACTGTAGCTTCACAGGCAGAAAGAGAACTCTGATGAACAACATTATTTCCACTTTAAACTCCTCATTAGTTGGATGCTATTTTTAGACCTTTGGTGAACCCCCAAAGTCAAACAATTTCTGACATTTCAGGTGGCTGTTGCTCTGATGATTAAATGTAAACCAATTTGAAAATACAAGTTTCCTTTTTTTTCTTATGTGACCTGCTGGAGAGGAAGCAGAGGATCATGGGAAATATGAAGGATGGTTCCTTCCTTGGGCAGAATTTCAGGCCATGGCGCTCCATCCCATTTAAAGCCCTTCACTGAGAAGGGAACAGTGGTGCATACTGATGGGATCGCAGGACTAATCAATTACGGTCAGGGGCAAGCGAGGTAAGCCAGTGTGAATGCACGCACCAGGCACGACCGACGGTAAATGGCTCTAAGTGGTAAACGACCCAGGCTGGTGTTATTAGCACACTGACTGATCCTCGCTACATTAGTAGGTTCTCTGAGTCAGGAGCGGACAAGTGGAAGCGGTCATGTTGATTCTCAGTACTGTAAATATCACCAGAAAGCATCTTCGATAGGAGCCTATACTGCTTCTAGCAAAACAGTATGGGCGCCTGGTTCAGTTATGTTAACAGTGGAATATGGAGATGCATGTACTGCTTTGTGCTGCTATGCACCAGATTTGCGAAATATCCCGCAGCTCACTGCAGTTACTCTGTTCTGGTCGCTCAATAGCAAAAGTACAAAAGCACAGTTATTCTCACTGCATAGCATTCATCAGTATTTCTACTGCACACTGTTCATCATCATTACTAAAAACAGAGCTATTCCTATTGCATGCCATTCATCACTATGTCTGTGGCTTACAATGCCTCAACTCAATAACGGGCGTACAGCGGAGACACGCGGAACAATGTAAGAGTAACACATTGTACACGGTATCCCTCGCAGTGCCACCCACAGCGCAGATGAAACAATAGCCTGTCTTGCACCTGTAATTTAAAGTAAAAGAATAATGCCTGACTAGAATATGCCCACGCCTGCCATTACCGAGCAGAGCCCTTTCCGAGAAGGCTGTGCATCATCATCTTTTCTGAGAGGCAGATAAATTACAGGACCTGTTGAGTTCTCTCCTTCCCCACTGCACTGAGCGGGAGTCTGCTGGGCCTCGCAGGTCCACCCAGGAGCAGGAGGGCCAGCCGCTGTCTGAATGAAGAAGTGAGCACTGCAGTCTGTTCAGCCAGGCCCCTGTCAACACATCACTACATAACCACACACACACACCTCACCCCCCACATCACTACATAACCACACACACACACCTCACCCCCCACATCACTACATAACCACACACACACACCTCACAACACTACATAACCACACACACACCCCTCACAACACTACATAACCACACACACACCCCTCACCCCTCACAACACTACATAACCACACACACACCCCTCACATCACTAAATAACCACACACACCCCTCACATCACTCAATAACCACACACACACCCCTCACAACACTACAAAACCACACACACACCCCTCACATCACTAAATAACCACACACACCCCTCACTCCTCACAACACTACATAACCACACACACACCCCTCACATCACTAAATAACCACACACACACCTCACATCACTACATAACCACACACACCCCTCACAACACTACATAACCACACACACACCCCTCACATCACTAAATAACCACACACACCCCTCACATCACTACATAACCACACACACCCCTCACAACACTACATAACCACACACACACCCCTCACATCACTAAATAACCACACACACCACTCACTCCTCACATGACTACATAACCACACACACACCCCTCACATCACTCAATAACCACACACACCCCTCACAACACTACAAAACCACACACACACACACCCCTTACATCATTGATATCACTAAATAACAACACGCACACACCCCTCACAACACTGAATAACCACACACACACACCCCTCACACCACTAAATAACCACACACACCCCTCACAACACTAAACAACCACACGCACACACACACCCCTTACATCAGGCACAACACTAAATAACCACACACACACACACCCCTCACATCAGTAAACCACACACCCCTCACTCCCCACAACACTAAATAACCACACACACACACACACCCCTCACAACACTAGATAACCGCACACACACACTCCTCACTTCACTAAATAACCACACACACACCCCTCACATCACTAGATAACCACACACACACACACTCACTCACACTCACAAACACACACACACACACACACACACACACCTCTCACTCACTTGCATCACTAAATAACACTAAATGCATGATCTTTCCCAGTCACACACTCCAGTCACTGAACTGTCTGTTCTCCCAAAGTCTCCTGAGTGCTTAAAGTGCAAATTAATCACTTTCCTTGGGGGGCCAAGTCTGCGTGTGTGTGTCTGTGTATTCGTACGTGTATGTGTGCATGCCTTCACATGCATCTGTGCATGTGTTTGTGTGTGTGTGCAAGCATGTTGATGTGTGTGTAGTGGGGGTTTACGGTACAATAAACCACTCAAAGTTAAATGAATCTCCAGAAGGTTCTTGCCTTAGCCTTCACACAGCTAGAATCCTGACATCAGGTATGTACACACTTAATGCCTGGTGCCAGTTCCTGTCCACCCCCTTTCACCCATAAGTGACAGGAGAGTACAGCAGTGCCACATTCTTACACCTGGCCAGTCACAACACACCTGCTTCATACGCACAAGAGACAGGCCAGGGATCTGATTGGTTATTTCATTACCTGAACACAACTCTCTCTCTCCCTCCATGCTGTCCACTCCATCATGTTCCAGCTTCCTGATCCAGCTTGTGTATTC
Source organism: Conger conger (assembly GCF_963514075.1). Lineage (NCBI taxonomy): Eukaryota > Metazoa > Chordata > Actinopteri > Anguilliformes > Congridae > Conger > Conger conger. The sequence goes on along the minus strand of NC_083776.1, from coordinate 27,182,719 downwards.
ATTAAAACATTCTCAGTGAACCAGCGCAGTGTGAATAAATCCATCTTTCCTGTACTTGAGTCTAATGCTGTAATTTTAACATTAATCATACTGTATGCCGCTGCAGAAAAACCTCTCAAAAGCCGCAGAAATCTTGTGACTTCAGCATTCATATTATAGCGAATAAGGTACTGTACGTTTATGATGTCTATTTTTATCCTCATCTAACCCGGTTTCACAGTAAAAATCTAAACGGAATATACCGTTCTTCGACTGAGATGTTAAAAGCAAGGTCCTCAATCACGACGTTTGTTCAAGATCGCATAGCAGCTTCAGAATCTGTAGGGCTCTTAACATCAGTACCCTGGTCAAATATTCACAAAAAGAATGTATCTCCATATGGCCAGCTAATCGTTCTCTCTATATCAGACTGGCCAGGACATCCATTGAATTCCCTTCCCAATTTGAATCCCCAGGTTGTAACTACAAAAGAGCCCACAGTCGATCCACCCTTGCAGTAAAAGTAAATGACAGTGAATGTGGAGTGTGGCGGTGGCGGAAGGCCAGGTCTGGTGGTCCTCCGTGCGGTGTGTGTAATGCTCCTGTCCCGGCAGGGCGCCCCTGTGGCTAAAAGTGGAAACGGGCCGTGGCTCTCCGGCGAGCAGCAGACTTCATGAAGGTGCCTCTTCCACCTGGGGCAGTGGAGCGTGACGGCGTGACCCATCTGTCGCTCATCCGCACCGCCGCGGTACCTGAACGCACCCCCACCGTAAACCTCCCCCCCTCCCCCCCCGCCCACCATCCGTCAGGCCTGGCTGCTGCCCATCGGAACGCTGACACGGAAAAAAAGCACTGGAGTTGCACTTTTCCTCACGTAATCTTATCTACCGGCCTGTCAGGTACATAACACAGTGCAGGCAGGAGTATCAGTGTGTCAGGTAAATAGCACAGTGCAGGTAGGAGAGTCAGTGTGTCAGGTAAATAGCACAGTGCAGGTAGGAGAGTCAGTGTGTCAGGTACATAACACAGTGCAGGTAGGAGTATCAGTGTGTCAGGTACATAGCACAGTGCAGGTAGGAGTGTCAGTGTGTCAGGTACATAACACAGTGCAGGTAGAGGAGTCAGTGTGTCAGGTACATAACACAGTGCAGGTAGAGGAGTCAGTGTGTCAGGTACATAACACAGTGCAGGTAGAGGAGTCAGTGTGTCAGGTACATAACACAGTGCAGGTAGAGGAGTCAGTGTGTCAGGTACATAACACAGTGCAGGTAGGAGAGTCAGTGTGTCAGGTACATAACACAGTGCAGGCAGGAGAGTCAGTGTGTCAGGTACATAACACAGTGCAGGTAGGAGTATCAGTGTGTCAGGTACATAACACAGTGCAGGCAGGAGTATCAGTGTGTCAGGTACATAACACAGTGCAGGTAGAGGAGTCAGTGTGTCAGGTACATAACACAGTGCAGGTAGGAGTATCAGTGTGTCAGGTACATAACACAGTGCAGGTAGAGGAGTCAGTGTGTCAGGTACATAACACAGTGCAGGTAGAGGAGTCAGTGTGTCAGGTACATAACACAGTGCAGGTAGGAGAGTCAGTGTGTCAGGTTAAATAACACAGTGCAGGCAGGAGAGTCAGTGGAAAGTGCAGAGTAGAGGACACCTCTACCTGAGTGTGTGTGGAGGGAAATTCCATTTAAAAAATCTCTGCATCAGTTTGAGCAGTGACGTATTCTAATGCATTTCCAACAGCTGTTACTAGACGGATAATGGTTTACGAAAGGCTTTATGCAGTTAGTTACTGCTACATTAGCCCTTCCTAAAAGCATGCTGCATGCCCATTATCCTCCTTGTCAGTGTGTGGTAGGCCCTCCTCTGGTAGACACTAGCTCTTTGTGTAGTCCTGCAGTGCAGGCAGGGGTGTGTGGCTTGCAGGCAGGTGCAGTGGAGGATCACATAGCCTTCAGTCGCTTCGGTGGTTTATCTGTGTAGGTGTGGCTGACATTGCAATTCAGCTGGAAAATGGCTGATTCCAAACTGATATGATTGAAACAACTGCTAAACATAAACATCCGATTGACATTCATCATACTGGTCTGCACAAGAGCACATACTGTACGAAGCATAAGAACAGAAGGAACAGCCGTTCAGGCAGTCTCAACCTCTTCTGCTGTGAGACAAACAAAACAACAAAAACAGGATGCCCTCCCCGCTATCCTTGGAGAGTGAGTGAATGTGAGCCTTGCTGTGATCTTGGAGCTGCGTCTACAATGGGAGCGAGAGATAGGGGGAAATGCTTAAGAGGTTCCCTGGTGAATGGCTTCCAGTGTTATAAACACTAGGATTGGTTTTCCTTACGAGCCAGGGCAGAGGCCTGCACTCTCTCAGCGTGCTACAACAAGAGCCCAGACAGAAGGAAAGATGGGAAACCTGTTATCCAATACAGGATATAGATCAGGTTTAAAATACACCAAAACAGCCAGCCGTTATGCTGCGGTGTTCCACTGGTCTCAGGTCAGTGTCTCCATCGAAGAGGAAGTGGAGGGTCTGTCTGGAGAGAGTGTAAACTGAGGAGCAGTATGTGTGTGTGTGTGTGTGTGTGTGTGTGTGTGCTTGTGTGTGAGACAGAGAGAGAGAGAGAGAGAGAGATAAAGAGAGACTACGTATGTGTGTGTGTACATTGTGGTGCCAACAGGACTGAGATAGGAGCAGAGTTCTGAAACTGCATTTTAAATTTGTTGCATGCTGGTGTGTTGCTCTATTGATACTGCACTTATACTGCACACCCATCCCATTGCTGCCTGAAAGTTAGTTACTGCTTATCTCAAATATGCTTTTGTGTTGGCTTAAATATAATGTTTAGCTGATCCAACAAGACCTTAATGGCGAAGTCTGAGGACCATCATGGCGAGCTGCACTGCCTCACACCATCACCCTGAGCCCTGAGGTAACTGTTCACAGCCACTAATGGCTTTATGATCCATGCAACCTGTGTGTAATGAAAATACAATGAATACGGACACAGAAAGCAATCTCCACGTATTGTAAACACACATTAGCACTTCAGACATAGATCTACTTCACAGCTCATGACACAACGGATCCATGAAGCCAATGAGCATGAAGTCATTTCCATGGCAAAATATATCAGTGGTTATTGCTATAGGCTAAAAATGACCTGAGAGCAATATTTTGCTAGAAATCTTGGAGCGGTACCATCCAACTAGCTGTCTGTCATGGAGAACAACATGACAGATAATTGGGCATGCAAAAAAATCTGTCCCTTCCTACTCAACCCAGTTAATCCAGTCACTGGTCTCCTCCAGTCTGGACTACTGCAGCTCCTCCCGCTGGCCTCTCTTCATCAGCCTGCTGTGGTTCCTCCAGAACGCTGATGCTCCTCTGGTCTGCACAACCTCCCCAGACAAACTCCCCTTCTCACCTCCCACCACTGCATCACAGCCAAAGCCTTGGCGCTAGCCTATCAGAACTTACGTTTTCAAAAGGGCAACAGACGCTACACACCCACCAGCAGTCTCTTTTAACAACCGTTTCATTCTCGCAATGAGACTTAAAACATTTTTTTCTCTCTCAAGTACAAAATATTTGTTTACTTTAAGTTTACTTTTTGCATTGACAAGCAGAACCATCTCACACTATTGGAAAATCTTGAAATGAGTAAAACTGTCTTCCCAGGACAACATGAATCCTACAAAATCCCTTTGGTTTAGCATCATTCAAGTGCAACTGCAGATCATTCAGTGTTACCACATCACATTCGGATGCCTTATGCCCTAATAAACATGGCTTTATGCCCTACAGATATTATAAAAATCTTATTTGGCAAGAATATTCACCCAGGAGTTTTGGCAAAGGTTCATGGGAGAGTATTCATGCTACGCCTTGATCCATAAGAACACTGCGTTCACATCCAAACCAAATAACTCAGGAACTAATGCTTTCAACAAAATTAATCTGGCGCAAAGACTGACTTTAATCAGTGTTGTCTATGATTCATGCCATTTCTCGCACCTTAATCTGAACACTTGTAAATTATTTTTAGTAGAATGGCTTAAACTAAAAGTTTACTCAATCTATTCATACTTCCACACTTTTTTTTTCATCAAACCACAATAGACACTCACCGAGCACTTTATTAGGAACATTTTTACTTTATTACACCTACTTATTCATGAGATTATCTAATCAGCCAATAGTGTGGCAGCAGTGCAATGCATACATTCATGTAGATACAGGTCAGGAGCTTCAGTTAATATTCAAATCAACTATCAGAATGGGGAAAAAATGTAATCTAAGTGCGTTTGACTGTGAAATGATTGTTGGTGCCAGACAGGGTGGTTTGACTATCTCAGAAACTGCTGATCTCCTGGGATTTTCACACACACTAGTCTCTAGAGTTCACAAAGAATGGTCCAAATCCAGTGAGCAGCAGTTCTGCAGACAGAAATGCCTTGTTAATGAGAGACATTAGAGGAGAATGGCCAGACTGGTCAAAGCTGACAGGAAGGTGACAGTAACACAAATAACCACACATTACAATAGTGGTATGCAGAAGAGAATCTCTGAACACACAACACATCATAACTCTGTAGTGGCTAGACTAAAAAGTCTAAAAAATAAGTCTAATAAATACCTAATAAAGTGCTCACTGAGAATATTAATTAAATTACAGCTTGATTTAAAAAAATGAATGCATCATTGCTGTGCTTCATGCTAGCAAAGAGACAGGGATTTGAATGGGCAGTTTAGTGTTATGTTCACAGCAGTAAATCTGTAGTCTCGCTGCGAGTGTCGGGTCTCCGGGGATTTGCGCAGGGACAGCCCGACCTCGACGTAACAAGCCATTTAAAACAGGAAGACAACAACCTGTGGTTACATTTTACAGCAGCTGGAGAGTGATCCTCTGCTTTATTTCCCCCGCAGTCTGATTTCCCCAGACTGCAGTGTGTGCATCTTATACCGCTTTTACGAGACACAGATACGCATTACAGAAAAGGGCACGCTGTATTATTTCACACAGGCAAAAAGCAGAAATAAGGCGCCGTAATGAAAGCTTTTTATTCAGAAATGTTCTTTAGGCATTGAGTAATCTGTGGCTTAATTTTTCCCCTTTGCCAAAAGGTCAAAAGACAAAATGAGAGAAAGAATCACTTTTTCAGCTGGGAGCCTGGTCTGTGTGGCCTTTTACCAATGAGAAAACAAATCTATCAGAAAGACCATCAGTTGAGCCGGGCTTCACTGTCAGTGTCACACAGCTCCAGAGAGGTCAGGTGCTGCATCTGCTTGCCACTTTATCACACTGTGTCATAGGAGACGGCAGCAATGCCGCATCTCAACAGAATCCAACGTAATGGCTTTTTAGTCAATACACACAGCGCCGCGAAAAAGTACTACCTGAACTCTTCTATTATTGCATATGTGTCACACTGAATTGTTTCAGATCTGTAATAATAGACAAAGGGAAACACAAAACAGTTTATTTGAATTATTATTTAGTTTATGTAAAACAATTATGTGCCACAATCAAAGAACTGCAGGCCTTTCTAGTGTCAGTGAAGATCTGTATTCATGATTCCACAATAAAAAGTGACTCGGTAAAAAAAAGCACTTGGATGATCTCCAAATTCACTGTACATACTAGCAATGTGTGTTTCAACAACTGCTTTCTTCAAGAGACCGAAAACCCATTTTTTCCAGACGAAACCACAATACTCTTCTTTAAACAAACTAACCCTTTATATTGGGTATCTTGTGGCATACATCTCTACAATGGCAATGGTTTGATGGCTTGTGGGTAGCGTCAAAACCTCCGCTAAATGCCTGTATTGTCATTGAAAACGGATTATTCGCACCGTAACTCATGTGTACTGTGTGGAGTGGAGATGCTGTGGCTGTGGGGCACGATGTGTTTCTCCGCCTGTGTTTGAGTGCACATCACTCACAGTGGTATCCCTGCAGGTCTTCCTACAGCTCCCCAGCAGAGCTACTCCACACTCTCAGAAGATTTACTGTCATATACCGTAACCATTTTTGGCTAAACATCAATTTTATCCAGGGCCATTTTGAGTTGTGCTCCCACAGAGGGTCACCGTGTCCAAAGAGCAGAACATATGAGCAGCCAGGGAAAGGGGCTTCTCTCTGAGGGAGACTAAATTATCACCCGCATGCACAAAGGTGAAATACACACCTGCACACTCACACACACACCCATACACGCCCCAATGAATGCACAAGCACGCGCAGGTACACACATGGAGGACAGCACATACAAGCACCCAAACACACACGTACCAAAACACACACACACACACACTCACACCCCAATGAATGCACAAGCATGCACAGGTACACACATGCAGGAGAGCACACACACACACACGGTCTAAGGCGAGCACGGTGGCGCAGGCTAAAATTAGCACAGCTCAAGGTGGCAGATGCATCTCTGGCCAGGAGCTGAATAGATTTAGGGACACAATCCCAGAGAGAGAGAGAGAGGGCCTTTAGGAAGACCAGCTCATGCACCTCTCCGGCCTGCTGCAGTGCTTTCATTACATTGAGTGGCTCTTAGGGACCCTGATCTCATAACCTTTTAGCTGAGTGCCATAAAACACACGGTCTCACAGACACACATCCACACCTCTGTTTCCCCGGCCCTCGGAGGACTGCTCAAGATCAGAACACACGCAGAGAGACTCTCCCGAAAGGTTAAGGGAGCGTACTCCTCACACCGCAAGAAGCAATTTACTGCAGAAAAACACCTGTCAGACTACAAGATCTACAGATAAGCCTGTTCCCTGCTGCAGTGGGGATACGCTGGGTTTCCCAAGTAAAGTCAAATGTGTGCTTATTCAACAGAGATTGTAAGGTCCAAATTATTATATGTCTATTATCTATTATCAGAGTCCAAAAGGGATAAACTATTCTATAGATCAGAGGTATTCAAGGTTGGTCCAAGGGGAACGCTATATATGCTGGTTTTCACTCCATAGTTGCAACCACAATTGCAATCCCAGAATTCAGAATCCCCTTTAGACTCTTCGTCCAGTGCAATCACGTGTCAATCAGACGCAAGTACGGCCCAACTGGTTGATAACTGAACAAGTTACATCACACCAAAGTGAAGAAAAAAACTGTTTTTTTCTTTGTAGGTACTTTTCATCTTTAGAGGCATTACTTACTCTCTTAAGTCACATTATGTTACAGACATTGTGCTTATGGTGCTATATGTCAGACAACTAAAAGTTAAAGACTGAGGTGAATCAATAGGCTCCTAAACGGTGAAGCTGTGGACACTTGGCCACTAAAACTGACCAGACGCTTATCGATTCCACTCAGTCCTAAATCTGATCAGTTTTAGGATCGACTCATTTTATTGCCACCTCTTTTTATGCAGCTCTTGGCAATGTAGCACAATAAGCACAACATGAACAATGGGACTTGTCTTCATGGCATGCGTAGCTATGTCTGACATCATGTGAATTAATAGGACAGATGATCCTGTGTGCCACCATGCCGCCCCACGTGAACATGAAAAGCACATAATTATGAAAATGTAACTTCTTGTTAAAATTCCGGGATCGTAATCGCTGTTGGAATGAAAACATACACAGCGTACACAGGGGGCCCCAGGACCGACATTGAATGCCCCTGCTGTAGACCAAATTGATTTATCAGAAGTTGATTTATTCGTTTTGCCATGAGTACCAATAACTCTTGACAAGTAAACCTGGAGGAAAATACAATTTACGCTTGCTTACACTCAAATCCAAGTTGACAAATGAGATGAGATGAATTTTGGTCAGCTGCTCACACACAATTTCCTATGCATTGCATTTCTGGCATCTTATTTTTTTCCATGTAATGCAAATTCTGCAGTATACAGACTGCATCGTGAAGAGAGATAAATAGCATGTCGTTCTCATTTAATTTTATAATGCACTTACCAGTCCTTATCATTGTCAATCCTAACATGTGAAATGGCCCATATTAAAATATTGAAATTGAGGATGATTCACGTAGTGTGGTGGTACCCTCCAATGGTTTATTTTCAGGGTTACAGCAACAAGTGGTGTGATCATACTTAAAACATAAAAGCTTGAGAACAGAAGAATACTGTATATAATGATGGCATGAGGACAGGCCACTACACTCATCTCTAAATTTACTGACACACACCAAGGCAGAGGGATTTTCACCCTCGGTCCTGTGGGACCCCGCGTAGGCGCGTTTTTACTCCAAACACAACTGCAGCCTTGTGCTGTAACAAGTCATTCATCTTTCTCAAAGTGAAATATTAGTTATGTAGGCCATGAAGAATACGTTCCTACATTCACAATGCTTTCAGTTCCTGTAAAAGTGGGCATGTTTTTTTATTCAAATTGTCGACTGACAAATGGAATCTTTTATCCTCCACTGATCAATGCAGTAGCTTGGCTGTAACTAATACCAGCAAACAAAAGGGATCCCCCAACCCCCTCACTCCCCCCCTACCCACACACACAAACACACACACACACACACACACACAGATTCATCCGTTCGTAGGATAACTGTGCACTTTTCATGATTTCCTCAAGACGAAAGTACCCTTTGAAGGCCTCAGGAAGTGGGGATGTGTTCTGGGCTTGAAGCTGAACGTCTGATCTGAACATCAGGGGTCTGTACTTTCATAAAAGCAGATGAGAAAAACAACCAGACAGGCTGGCGTATCTGCTGGAGGCCAGGGTTCGCTTGCTTTCTGAGACAGTGACGTGCAGCTCATGTCAAACACAAGACTTCTGTACAAATCAGCGCTCTAATCTCGACTCTGCGAAGACACAACATCGCACTCAGCTGACAACCCATCCTTAAAGCGGAGCCATCTCCAGATTGACATGTTATATCTCCCCATGGCAACATAACATGAAAGGTCAACAGAAGGTGGCTCAACAAATGCTCATGAAAAGTTTGATCTGAAATTTTAAAGCACGTTTTAACCTGCAGAAATTTTAGTGTGAGCGTCAATGAGTCAATATGTGTGTGTTTTTTTCATCGTAATTTTGCTAACGCTATGTTAATTAGTATTAACGAATGCAGTTGCTAATTAACTGCTGGGAAGTTAATGTGTACAGCTTTGTTAATGTATGTTTGTACATAATTGATTCACTTAAAAAAAAAAAAAAAGTCAATGTATTTGTTCACGGTTCACATTACAAGTTTATCCTCTGGGTCATTATATAAATATAATAATAAAATAATAATAATAATAATTTATTATTTATCTGACACCCCCTGGAGCACTACGGGGTTAAGGGTCTTGCTCGAGGGCCCAACAGCTTTGCAGATCTTATCATGGCTATACCGGGGGTTGAAGCTTGAACCACCAACCTTCCAGGTCCCAGTCATATACCTTAGCCACTAGGCTACAGGCTTTTTTCTGACTGTGTCACCTGAACCACTGAGCTTGTTGGTCTTCTGCAGCAAACAGACACATTTACTCCAGGTCAGTATTGATGCGCTCAACTACTTCCAAAAGTGTCGGCTAAATAACCATCCACATCCTTAAAACACCTTCAGCACAGTTTTTCTAGTAGTAATGTGTCAGAGGAAGCTCTGGGTATGATCATAGGTTGCCAGACCAATATCCGCTCTGTATCCTATACCTCCCTTTCACTGCTCTTCCCTAAATGCCTAACGTGTACGGTGCGGAGGCCACTGCGAGGACCCGGAAGCAAGGCACTCCGAGTGTGAAACGCACGCGTGTGCAAGGCGTGCGCTCGTGACCCCAGCCACACAGACCCACAAGGCGAGCGTGCGACACGTTCACAGCCCGCAGGACCCTGGCTGGTGGCCTGAGCGGTAGTCTGGTCTGCGGTGTGGGAGACGGACGAGGCCGGAGTGACCTCAGCAGCGGGAGTGTGCCGGGTAATTGCAGCCACCCCACTGCTCGCGTGGATTAATAAAATATAAAGCAGGAGCGTGTGTGTATCATTCTGCCAGGATCGTGTCTTCTCACCGCTGCGTGAGTCATGACTGGGTAACAACTACCGCTGCGAACATTAAACTAGCTCTGGGTGATGGAGAGCTACTGAAGCATTCTGGGAAGTGTAGGCTGGGCTACGCCGGTGTGCCTCCGCCATGGCCCTGGTGGAGCGACAGCCCCATCCAACCAGATGTTTATACAACAATACCCACCAGCTGCACCATGATCAGCCCAACTTTAGCAACGTTTCAGCGTTTACATTGCTTGTTCTTTTAAAATAGCCCTGTACCGTGTCTATAACAAGCATGATGCATTTATCAAATTAAAATTTCTATGAGATGAGAAATGCCACAATAATAAAGTAGAAAGAAGGAGCTGACATGAGCACCAAAAGTGGAAGTGTTGGATAAAGTCTAAAAAAGCTAGCCCCAGAGGTATTCTTCAACAAGCGTAAGAGGCAGAAGCCTACGTTCTATTAAAAGGCTTAAATAAAACCCGTCTATTATAAGGAAGAAAGGGAGGTTATCATGTGAGCTTGAAACCCAAACTCCAGTTTCCCCAAGGCACAGAGCCTATTATCACCTGGTTTCTATTTGCAGCCTGTTTTTTAAAGAACATAACTGCCTTGCAAATTGAGGCCCGCAAAAAATGATGGTCTCGTAAAACAATGGCGTCAACATTTTCTGCGGGGAAAAAACGCTTATCACATGGAAGCACAAAATTAATTACACACCCTAATTAACCTGCTTGTGATAATTTTTGGAAATTGGCATGACAGCGATTCACAGGCAGCCCTGCGAGACAAACAACTTCCCGTCTCACAGCTGCAGACGGTCAGAAGCGGACCGGGGGCTTTACTCTTTAGACGCCAGTATCTACTGCTCATTACTAAGCTAAATGAACAATTATATGAAAGATGAAATGTTGGTGAAAACAGATGTTGCTTTCAAAGCTGTCAGTAATATTAAACATTATCCCGCTTCTAAATGTTACAAGGAATGAAGTATTTCAAGTCATTCTTTGACCCACGTCGGACAACGTGTATGCTAGACTGCCCACCCCCAAAATTCCTGGAGGATGGTTTGGCACAGGGAATTCAAAAATGATGAAATACTGAGATATGAGGGACTAAAACAACAAAACAAAAGGACAGAAAATAAGAACATGGCGGTCGGTGCGTGTTTTTCTCCCCGTCTCCTTGGCTGATCACTGTGACTACACGCTCCGGCGCTGAGGAGAGAATCTCGCTCACAGAGGCCGCAGCCTCTGGGGGGTTGTGTAAGATTGCACATACAGTTCATTTTCAGGCCCTGAGTCACTCCGTGGGCCTCTTCACTTCCAGCGAGGGCCATTAGACGGAACGAGCTGCACGCCCACGGCACATCTAACACGGCCGCCCGGCTCCGCGCCACGGCTGTAATTACCACACAGGGAGAACAGTGCATCTGGCCAGACAAACACCCGGCCCCACTGTGACTGCATTAAGCCTGACGGCGCGGAGACAGCCAGACGCACAGGCCGTGTTTTACCGGGCGTTCCTCCGGAAACACAGTGGAAACACAAAGCGCAGTGAAAACACAAAACGCAGTGGAAACACAAAGCGCAGTGAAAACACAAAACGCAGTGGAAACACAAAGCGCAGTGAAAACACAAAACGCAGTGAAAACACAAAACGCAGTGGAAACACAAAGCGCAGTGAAAACACAAAACGCAGTGGAAACACAAAGCGCAGTGAAAACACAAAACGCAGTGGAAACACAAAGCCCAGTGAAAACACAAAACGCAGTGAAAACACAAAACGCAGTGGAAACACAAAGCGCAGTGAAAACACAAAACGCAGTGGAAACACAAAGCGCAGTGAAAACACAAAACGCAGTGGAAACACAAAGTGCAGTGGAAACACAAAGCGCAGTGAAAACACAAAACGCAGTGGAAACACAAAGCGCAGTGAAAACACAAAACGCAGTGGAAACACAAAGCGCAGTGAAAACACAAAACGCAGTGGAAACACTGAAACCACAAAACACGGTGAAAACACGGTGAAAACACAGTGAAAACACAGTGAAAACACAAAATGCAGTGGTAACACAGTGAAAACGCAAAACGCGGTGGAAACACAGTGAAAATACAAAACACAGTGGAAACAGTGAAAACACAAAACACAGTGGAAACAGTGAAAACACAAAACACAGTGAAAACACAAAACGCAGTGGAAACACAAAACGCAGTGGAAACACAGTGAAGACACAAAATGCAGTGGAAACACAGATTGGAGCACAGAGGAAAGGGAGATGCCTTTGACTGTGGCAGAGGGGAGGCATGCACTATATGCAGATTCTGCTTCACCGATTTTTTTCACCAAAATGAAGGTACATGACTGGGACCCGCAAGGTTGGTGGTTCAAACCCCCGGTGTACCCACGATAAGATCCACACAGCTGTTGGGCCCTTGAGCAAGGCCCTTAACCAGGGCGGTTTGTCCCCTGCTTAATCAAATCAACTGTAGGTCGGTTTGGATAAAAGCGTCAGCTTAATGTAATGTTATGACAAAGCGTGTCACAGTGCACTTCACAGCAAACCCTGGGCTAAAACAGGCACAAACGGAAAGCCCCTGGGGTGGGTAAATTGAAATCCTTCCAAAGTTTCCTCCTGACTCAACAGGGCAAGCCCACCCTCCTTCATGCAGCAGTGTGAGGTCAGTGTGTAACACTGTCACTCATTGCATCATTCAAATCACTTTAGATGCTGAGGTTATATAGAATGTGCTCTCAAGATTAGCTACAGACCAGTGAATATAAAATGCTTGCCATAATTACAGCTTTTTGCTTTCAATGAGCATAAATCAGTAAAGGTTACAGTTATCAATGTACAAAAAGGTACAAAAAGGTATCAAAAAGTTGTTTTTATGCAATGTGATCATAATCCTCTTCAGGCAAAAAAAAAAAAAGGATAAGAAGAATAAAGAATCAGGATCTGTGGTTTCACAAAGAAACACAACGGCTGTTGCAAAATAACAAACACAGGGCTTAGAGAAGGGCAATCAGCTCAACAACAAAGCGGATTCAAACTTGGAAAGAAACTAAAGTTACAAATCACTAAATTCAAGTCTAAAAAAGCATGTTTTCATGTGATACTTTAAAACGATGACAAGCCTTTGAACTTCTAATATTTTCACGCAAGTTATTCCAAAGCTTAAGAGCCTGTGCTTAAAAAGGCAAGTTAGCCTGCCACTCTCTGCCAGTGAGAAGAGCCATTTGATGAGTTAAGAGCAGGTTTCTATGGCTTCAGGAGTTCTACTGAGAAATCCACGCTTAACAGAACAATTTGAAATGAAACCCTAAACAAAAATCACAGCCACTGGGGTAATATATGACCTGTTGTTAGTTTTAGTAAGCCTTGCGGCAGAATTCTGAACCAGCTGATGCCGAGATAAAATCTCGAAATGTGCACTTGTATACAAGGCATTACAGTAAACCTGAAGATATGCCCGACTTTCTACATATACATGAACGAATGATGGATAGATATAGCATGTTGCTCACCAATATGCAATAATAGAGGAAATCAGTAAAGAGCAAACACTTTTACACTGCACTGTAGATATAGCATGCCTGGGAAATCTACACAATGTTTTAATTGAATGCCAAATCAGGATTGAAAGATAAAACCATATTTTTAATATCCTGTTTTAAATTTGGGATTGATGTGCCCATATTACAGTGGTGATGATTGGCAGAGACCCATTATTTAGAACCCAGGAGCAAGATCTCAGAATTGTGTTACAGAACATTTTCACTTGCTGGTTTTTGGCCAAAAGAGAAAAGTGCTGTGATTTTGGATGACATATCCAAGAGGTAACTTAAATAAACTTAAATATAAACCAAAAATGTAAATGTATACAGAAAGGTTTACCAACAACAAAATGGCTAAATTAATGAGTAATGTTTAAATAATTAATTTATTGTTCTTTATTCTATTAACTTATTGTATTTGAATTTTAATTGGAAGTTATGTGGTACAGAGGAAGTTATGGTGCTGTCCCACAATTACAGATACTGAGATTGTTCTACTGCAGTAGCAACTCAATAAAATATAATAAAATAGAAAGTTAGAGCATAGAATAGAAAAAATTGAGTAGCTCTATTTTCATTTGAAAGGAAGGTGTGGATAATCCGGTACTTCTGTAGTACGACTGATTACAAGAAAAATATTCATCCGCGTAACAGCAAATATACTGTAGAAACTAATCAGTAGATTCTTTGAAATGTGAAGTTTGTCTCCATTGGTTGGATAAAGAACAGGCCTAGTTGCAATGTCATTGATCCTGAGTGTTCATAAAAAATGTGTGCACTAAGATGCACTAATGAATTTAAAGCTGAAAGACTAAACACAGTTCAATTAACCTATGCATAATGCCATTTTGTGTTGGTTTTATGCACGCACGCATGCACAGATTACATCGCATTACCATTTTCCAATATATTTTCATTCCACACACAAATACTGCACACCCAAAACAGCAGGGTATTTTTAAGCCAGCAGCCATGGGCTGGTAGTAGCTGTGTCTATGATACTCCCAGATGGGTTGTGTTTTTGTGTTATATCTCTTACCTAAACACACAACAATCGCTCAGCACCTCATCTGTCTGACACACGATAACCTCACACTTCAGGCCCATAAGGCTCACTGCCCCATGCAAGTCTACCAACATTCATAGAGAGTGCTTTGGTCATAAACCAACAGTCAGTTATTTCTTCAGATCAATCATTACCTAGTATGGGCAGGGCCTTAATTGGAGGCAGCACTTCAACTCTTCATCATTATCATCATAGCTATCGCTCTGCACCAAGATCAAAAGGGCAGTAATTCAACACTGCCGGACTTACGGTCCAAAAATGACTTTCTCCAAGATTTCTCCTTGTGCCTGTACTGCCTCAGATCCTCGGAGAGCTGTCTCAGGCACCAGTGATCCTATAGGTGTGAAACAAGCTGCTTTTCCATCCAGCGGGCGTCTTTCTGGAGTAAGGCACCGGTTTAGTGCCGCAGGAATAAATCATGGTGCCCAGCCTTGGCAGAGCTACGAGCTGTTTGGCTTCAGCATTATCAAAGACTCTTTAGACACACCATATCACTCTCCACCAGTGGAGCGATAGAGTATAGTGGAGTATAGAGATGGAAGGGGATTTACCTGCTTAAGCAATAGATAATAAATACAAGCTTCAAAGCAACTTTACATTAGACTTGAAACACCTATCCTCCATCTGCCGCCAGGGCAGCCTGTAGCGTAGTGGTTAAGGTAAATGACTGGGACCCGCAAGGTTGGTGGTTCAATCCCCGGTGTAGCTAATAAGAGCTGCACAGCTGTTGGGCCCTTGAGCAAGGCCCTTAACCCTGCATTGCTCCAGGAGAGGACTGTCTCCTGCTTAGCCAAATCAACTGTATGTCGCTCTGGATAAGAGTGTCGGCCAAATGCTATTAATGTAATGTAATATTCAAAATAGAATTACTTCATGTAATTGCACGTTTTTGTTGTCTTGTACAAAATTTCTCAGGGATCTGCAGGAAAGCGTTTTTCTTTTCATTATTCCTGCTAGCATGGAAAGTGTTAAAGTGTTTCAAATACATATCTGGCTCAGGTCAGCCTCACAGCCAGCGACCGCTCCATCAGCACAGCTGTGAGAGCCGGAGCCAGATAAGGAGAATAAAAAATAGCCCGCTGGCCTTAAGCAGGAGGAGCAGCGCTCCGGAGGGTCCCTGCGGCCGGTGCACGTGGGCTCTGTGAGTTATCGCAGCCTCTGTTGTGTGGGAAATGACTGGTCACTTCCCCCGGTCTCACAGGTGTCATTTCTGCCGTCTCTCTCCGAGCAGGACTTGCGCTCACGCTGTACGATACGTCACTTCAGAGCCGTTATCCATCCAGTCTTTTATGGACTGTGCGCAGAGAAGACTGAGCCTCAAACATTTCCAACTGAAGCAAAAGAGGAGGAGTGGCAAAAAGGGCAACAAGCGATAATGGTTACGGCCAAAAATGAACTGAAGCCATTATGTCGGACTGGAACCTTTGTGGATGGCCTCTGAAGGACAATTAAACCGGGTCCAATGAGCATGCTCGGCACTTGATATTTAAAATCAAATCAAGTGCATTTTAGAGCATTTTATAAAATGTTTGTCAGTGTCACAATATGCTAAGCAGCATATCCCAGTCTAAAACACTCCAAGACTAGGGCGACAGTCATTGGCAAGCAAAACATCCTTAGCTGTGCAATACATTGTGTGTTTGTGTGAGCGTGTGAGCGTGTGTGTGTGTGTGTGTCTGTGTGTATGCACAGCTGTGTTTTAACTACGTCCATAGTATCATTCACTCGCCAGCATGTACCCGAAGCATGTACCCAGATCGTACGGCACACATTTGCCATTATCGCGGAATTCACACAGCTGGGTGTTTTCTCAGGCAGCTCAGATGAACGGCCCCTCCGCCAGATTCGACAGCACTGTCTCCAGTGGGAAGAGCCCAGAACATTCCGGAAGCAGAGCCCACCCTCAACACACAGATCCGCACTGCCGCCTGCGTCGCCTGCATCTCCGGCGGATTAACCAGCTTCACACATGCAAGACAAGTCCAGGCTTGTGAAACCGGCTCTTATGGGCTTTCTATTTTTAGGTCTCGCTGCTTTCTCCCTCCCGTGTCACCGGCTGTGGTACACTGCCCTCCCAACAGCCGTACCGGAAGGCTGTCAATCACAGGCGAAGGCCGATACAACATCAGCACCCTGGCGCCTGACCAATCAGCCCTGCTGTTCTAATGCCCCAATTTCTCTCAGAGGCTGATCGCCATTGGCTACAACCCTTTTCTGAGTATTCATCGGCACAGGCCCAAGCTGTTCTCTGCACATTATGAAGTGGCCTCCAAACGTCTGAGACCACAAGTTCTTTTTAAATTTTTCATTACAAATTATATTATCAGTATATTAATTTGAGTGAGAATTTTAATCTTTTCAAAATTTTAAGAATTTCTTAGTACTTGGTATGTCCTATTTGCTTTAATGGCAACATGCATTCAAGCTAGCATGGACTCCACAAATTTGGCAAAACCTGATGATCCATGTTGTGCATCTTGTGATGTTACTGAATGCTCAGCGTTTGTCAGTCTTCAAGTGCCCCCATAAATGTCTTCAACTAGTTTGATTTCAGTTTATTTCCACGATTACGTGAAAAATAAGTCCCAAATCTTCAATGCGGTCTCAGACTCAGATGATACATGCGAATAAACACCCTTATCTGAAATTATTGTCGTTTCCATGATGTTGTACTACTGCTTTATACAAAATCAGCCGAACAGCCATCTTAATGGGGGGGTAAATAATGGTCTAATAAGGATGTGATCGATTCTTTATGATTCAGCTGCACATTACGATTTCTCAAACACAACTGTACAGCAAGGTCTGAAAATCATGATTTCCAGAAGAATCAGAGAATCAAGAATTGCATTCTCTTCTACTATGAAATACAAAGTTTTGTTTTTTTTGTGTTGTATTTGGTGCTTGTTACCCAGACTGGAAGGCTAGCTTCAGGTGTTTCTCCCTGGAAGGAAAACCACCTCATGTACCAAACCCTGTTACATCAGTTTTACCCAAATAATTACGGATGAAAATAAATTCTAAGGGATTTAATTGCAAAGCAAAATTGACTCTACCTGTCCACTTTATCGTTTCTTACATCTGATCCTACACTGACAGCTACACAACCTCTTGCATTACCCGCCCACCTTGAGTCCCCAGGTTATCACAGCAAAAGAGAAATTCATTCTCAGCTGAACTAAATGAAATGAAATGACATAATAAAAACCTCTCTTAATTCAAGCGAAATAAAGGCAATGCAGAGGAGGCCTTGACAGACGAACCTGTCACGAGTGGACCATTAATCTCAGTTAGGCTGAAGATTCAGCCATGACGTGTCAGCCAGGACAGTGAATAAACACTGCCTGAGAAAGCAGATATTTAACAGCCCCCTCAGTACACGAGCCCCTCTATCACATCCAGGTGTGCCTTCGCCAGCAGACACACATGCAGTCGGGGCTGATATAATCCTTACCTCTTGCACGGACCATTACCCTCAACGACTCTGTGGCCTGGGGAATAGATTAGTTTAATGGAAATAAGTCTGTAACATCATCAAAGTGTAATCTGGAAGGGCACCTCTTTGGCTTAAAGGTCAGACCCTCAGGTTGGCCAGCAGTTTCGCAGTGATTCACAGTACCAAAAGGCTTAAGTTCATTCCCACCACAGCCTGTCCAAAATTGTAAGCAAACCATTCATTCTTATTATTTAAACATTTAAATCTACTGATTTAAGACCGTATTAATGTTGGACGTATCAATGCCCATCATGATGAATGAATGCCTAACCCCATAACCGCATAACGGGGCGGCCTGTAGCGTAGTGGTTAAGGTAAATGACTGGGACACGCAAGGTCGGTGGTTCTAATCCTGGTGTAGCCACAATAAGATCCGCACAGCCGTTGGACCCTTGAGCAAGGCCCTTAACCCTGCATTGCTCCAGGGGAGGATTGTCTCCTGCTTAGTCTAATCAACTGTACGTCGCTCTGGATAAGAGCGTCTGCCAAATGCCAATAATGTAATGTAATGTAATGTAATAACCCCGTCATGTGCATAACCCCATAATGTAATCAGTGAGATCAGAGCACTAACAAATAGACCTGAAGCGCCGTCGTCAAGCTAAATGGAGTGGGCTCCATAGCAGTGACAGGTGAAATGAGTGTGCCACTACATTCTGAAGATGCTGAAGATGACCGCTGGCCACTGAGTATTATTTGAGGAAGCTTAAAAACCCTTTAATGTAATCGCCAAGTAAAGGGCCACGGAAAACACATGATATGCTCTACCAAACGGTCAAGCGGAACATTAAAGAGCATATCATATGTTCACCATTTTAAACCATTTTAGCAATATGGAGATAACGGATACATGAGCACACCCTGCATTGCGTTAACACAAGCAAACAAATATTCGCACATTTAAATACGGGTTTTCAACAACATTAAACCATCAAGGGAAGGGCTTTATTTGATTGAGAGGGAGGAAGGAACATCATGATCATCAGGGTCCTCAAAAGGAATTGCACGGACATCGGAAAAATATCATCATAATCATAATCATAATCATAATAATATTTATAATTAAATCTGTTGGATCCACAGTATTTTCCTCTCCTTGAGTAACTGAAAGTCATTCAAGCACAGCCAACAGAACTGTCTATCGTGCTAGCGGGGCCAGCCCATATCTTGCTTACCTTGCACTTCTAATAATTGGCTTGAACTGACAGTAAATTATTCAAAATAATTCAGCTTCCTTATACTGGGAAAGGTTCGCAGAACTGCTCACAGACATAAAATGTAATCCTAAAATATTTTGGATTAATGTGGCCTTACTCTCAGCTTTATGAAATACAAGATAACATTGTTTTAAAACAATATCCTTTCTGCAACCTCTACCGAAAATTATATACTATACTACCCTGTAGGCGATCGATGCTAAATACCAGACTAATCTGAATGGTTGGCATAATGTGTGTGCGTGTAATCTCTAAAACAGTCACTGCCACTATGAAATATAAGATCTAAAAAAAGGTTTTTTTTGTTGTTTTTAAAATGTGTATGGAAGAGAGAATTTGAAAAGTAAAATCATGTGCCAAATAGTTGCTAAAATGTAACATTGCATTTCAAAAATGATTATTTTATTGTTATTACTATTATTCTGTTAATTTAAAAAAATGCGAACAGAAAGAACAGAATGTATATGAAAACGTTTAATACATTTCAAATTTTTCCTGAACATTCAATACATACACTTTTTTCACGGTTCAAAAATTTGATAAATCTGTCACCAGATGCACAGAGGAATCTAACACCCTCTGTGGAATTTAACGGTGCCTCCGTGAGTTTCACCACCCTTTGATCAAGCCAGCAATGTTAGAGGGGGCATATCCATCTTACACAAAGCTTACAGTTGCCTGAAACATGCTTTCTTATTGAATTCGTTGTTTATTCTAAATTATAGCCCTCACCTTTAACCAGAATTGTGTAGGTATTGGTCCTGTACCCATCAATGGAACAGGCTATACTATACACATTGCCTATTGTCAGTAGTCAGCCCTGCCGTTTAGCCTACCTTCGGTTTCTCTGCGCCTCCTTCTTGTCCATGATGACCGGAACGCAGTTGGTGAGCTCCGTCCAGTCCGCGTGCAGACCGCAGCTCCAGCCCGTAGAGAATCTCGAGAAGAGCCAGGACTCCTCTTTACCTGGCCGGTGGCACGTGCATTTCTTCTGACCGGGTTTGCAGTCGCACGGCTGCTCCAAACGAATATTCCTGACAAGGTGTCTTCCGAACGTGGTTCCACCGGTCTTTTGAATGTGGAGAAACACAATCACGTCGTTTCCTTTGATGTCGAAGTCCACGTGTCGAGTAAGGTCCCGCTCGGTGAAGTTGAATCTGTACTGAAATTTAGGAGGGCCATCGTCTTCCAGCTCTTGGTCCCGATCAAAGTCCTCGCTTTGCGGATACTGGGTTGACGGAGGACTGACCCCCCTCAACTTCTCTACAGCCCTAAAGTGGCAAGAGTTACTGCCAGCTGGGCAAATATACTGATATCCTATCATTACAAAAAGAACAGCTAAAATTGGAACTAATATCAATTTATTGGATTTATCATCCATGACAGCGCGAGGGTGCTTTTCATGCCATACGTAGCATATAAACAGATAACACGCAGTCTCTACCTGCTACACACTGTACCTACCAACTCTTTCGGTCGCAGAAGCAGAAAGCCATAGCACAGCATACCATAACTGAATGCAGTTGCCGTCATAGGTCGTTTTGGTCACGAATCAGTGATATCAGTGCGTTGATATCTGGAAATCATTGGGTCATCTCAAGACACTATCTGTGAAGGTACACACATCAAAGTTCTGAGGCAACCGCGAGGTATGTACAAGTGGTTCTACATGGAAAACTTTCCCCAAAAATATTCACAAATGAAACAGAAAAGGCTAACTGTATCTTACAATTCACATAGTTCTCTTCGGATATTAGTTGAACTTGACAGACGGTGTTTCCGTGAGGTGAATGCTGCAGCGCGAGCAAACACCTGAAGCCAGCCTCTTGGTATCATTTGTCGACGTCTTTTTAATCCAACAGAAATACAACATTATGTTGACCATTCCACGTATTCTTGCAGTTTCTCTTTTTGTATAAGTAGAAATACACTCCCTTCGAGAGACGCCAGTCTCAATCTAGCTTCACATGGAGCATAATCCAGAGCGCGTGCATCATTGTCAAACAATTCAGCGATGCGTTCATCGTAACCAGTTTATTTTCTGTCCCAATATACTGAGATTTATTGAAACACTGGTCACAGTTTTTAAATTAAAATTTGCAAACACTCTCAACCTCGTTACACCGTTAATCCAGTGTTTTTATTCCGTAATCTTGAAACATGTTCTAATTCCACGGATGTGGTCCTGTTTTTATTAAAAACCTCTTAGGGGTATCGCGCATCTGCATGGTCCGGCGTCACAATCTGCACAGACCAGAAAAACTCATGCTCAGAAATGTATCGAAAAGCAGTTGAAAATGCAGTATTACAAGCCTCCTGTAATTAACCAATAGGCCAGTTAATCTTGTGCGACGGAAATTCAACCAATCGTAATTCGCGTATTTACGAGGTACCCAATGGGCACCCCGAAAAATACGACATAGCGCAGATGATTAAAACAAATATGATCGCCCAATCAAACTCTGCCGCCGCGGGACAGAGCCCACTGCGAGAACTAGACATTGACAGTCTTCGAACTGTATTTAAGATTCACAGCAACTGACTGCTTCAGAATCTTCAACCGGGGAAGAGCAGGATGCGTTTCATGGCACCTGAAGAATCCCTGCGGGTCACATAAATGTTTCCTTCCCAAACTCTCATTCAGTCATTCGCCAATTGTTGACACGTTTAGGTTTTAAGTTCACCTTTGTATTTCCAGTAAATTTTAATCATTAATCGTATCCAATGATACATCCTGCCAATGGGGAGAATAACGATGATCAAGTTGTGTGTCTGTGTATGTGCACTCAGAGAGAGGGAGGTACGTCGCATTCTAATAATAATAATAATAATAATAATAATAATAATAATAATAATAATAATAATTCCGCAGTACAGGATACATTCGCAATACACAGGCTTTTATATCAAGGCAACGCTTTCCAAGCTCTCAAGTAAGTGCACTTGTGCCTCACATAAATGAATTACTAAAAACGCGATGAACCCCGCCCCCCTTTAATAGCAGTCATTACAGCTGCGAATACAATTAGTAAGCACAGAAGCGCAAGACAGTTCATGTGTCATGAGTCGTTAAAAGGAATTTACCAAGTGCAACATTTTCACGAGTATTAAGTATGTAGGCCGACCAAAAAAAGTTAATAGTTAGGCTATATTCGTCTGCGAAGTCCTTGGGGTTCAACATTAATTTGAGCCTTTGGAACTGATTTGCAGTCGGGAAATTTCATGCCAGTATCTGAATACGTCATTTCCAATGTTTTAACACACATTGCATAGGTCGCCTATTAATTAGGCTACCGTTATCTTTTATTATAAGAGTCTACCGTCCATACCCCGGAACTGGAGGAAAACTGTTAACAGTTCATTCTCTGTTAAACTTTATTGAGGATGTGAGAGTGGGACAAAAATAATAAATAGTAAGCCGACAGACTAGGACATCCTTTTTATAATTTGCAAAGTTCACGAATAGCAATTTCTTGTGTCGTATATGGTAGCCACTGAATCTACCGCAAAAGATTTTTGTAGCTGTCCGCATGGATGCCTGAGAAAAACCCAAGGCGTAAATAGCTAATGTAGCCTCCTCTTAAGTGCTATGTAGTATATTATTTGCATGAGTTCGTATATTCGTGTCGCTGGTTAACCTGCACATCTCTGAAATTATTCTATATTTTCTGCGGCTACGGATTGCCGAGAAAACGTGGGGGTAGGCGGAGACTAAATTAAAGAGAGAAGACCCAAAAATGGCACCGGCCAGTAAAACCGGGGTAAGAACAACACTTTGTAGATTCAGTTGCTCAAGTACTGATAACAGTGTGCTAATGTTTACTAACTGAACTGTTTTATTGCTCCCCATGGCTTGTATGAGATTAGGCAGTTAACTGCATTACAGTCACTATTAGTAAACTATTATGTGTCTTCCATTGAAGGCTGGTGTCTTCAATCTTAGCTATTGAGCCGGCCGGCTATATCGGTCCATGAAAGATTATGCAGAGCGATCATTGGAACTTGCCCTTATTTTATATCTACTCAGGGATCTGAATCTGGGATACTGTATAACTGGCTTTCCTGGTTAGAACACGAAATACCGCTTCGTGTCTTTGTACTTCGTGTCTGCTTTATCCAGTAGCTAATTGTCTCGTTAGCGTACCACTACGTGGCATCGGATTGCTAGCAGTAAGTGGAAGACTGTAATTACAATGCGTTCTGGGTGTCTGGCTGTTTTGGGAAAACTACGTAACATTTTAGCCATCTCATTCAATTTCAGTCCTGTAACTTAGAGACAAGAACTTGAAAAATAGTCACAACACACTGATAATGAAAGTAGGCTAGACGTGTAAGTAATGACAATTGCCGCTGAAATAAAATAACAATTGAAGTAAATGATGAAGCTTTTTTAGTTATGGGCCGAACTAAAAGTTGAATTGTAATTCCTAAAGGACACTCATCCTTATCAAACCAAGTTTTACACTAGCGAGTGACCTTAAATGGTGAAACTTAAATATTGGAACGCATAACTCCCACACTTATGAAATTATATACAATTACATGTCGACTTTACATTTAGCATACTCAATTAATTGCCCGAATTTACACAGAAGCAATTCACTCAAGTACCTCGCTCAAGGTGGCCTACAACTACTGTGCCCTGCCTGTAAATCCAGAACACATGTCTCCAATTTCCATTGAAGCACAGTAGCCTATTTTAAGTTTTATCTTCCTTTTGGTAGCTAGCCCAATGTACAATGTTGTGTGAATAAATGGTTCTTAACTCTGGTGGAGTGTGCGGCAAACAGTTGAACGTGTGTACATACGTATGTTTTTCTGTGAGTGGTGCCTCAGGAAACTAGAGCTCTGTGGTTTCTTTAGACATCTAAGTCACATATGTGCGTGTCCCGTTCCACTGTTATTTTAGCATTTGAAAATGAGATGCTGCCTCTTGCTGCTGGTGCTCCCGCTGACGTGCTATCACGCCCATGCTGCATCCAAAGGCGTCACTACCAGCTTGAATGCCAAGTGGCCCATCACACCTCTTCTGCTAGAGACAAGGTATAATGGGAAGTAATTTGCTTCATTCAAACTTTTAATTTACATTTACATTCTGACTAACAGGCAATCTGTGATGTTTGAGCCTTTACTTTAGCTCTTTTGAATATTTTATTTTTTTAAGAAACAAAAATGATCTTTTTGTAATAATTCTAGAAGTCTTGTCTCTATAACCCATGGTACAGCCCATGGCAGACTGTAAACTTAATTTATTACCAAATACAATGCAAGTTCTTTAACATATAGCCTGTTAAGTGTCCTGTACATACAATCAGTATTTTATGTTGTTGTTGTTACTGTTGTAGATCCTGAATTTTCTCACATTCATTTTTAGTCAGCTAAAGCTTGCTTATTTTTTGGTCCACCCCAGTGAATTTATTGCAGAAGATGGTGAAGACAAATTCTGGCAGTTTGTTGA
Organism: Conger conger; assembly: GCF_963514075.1. Taxonomy (NCBI): domain Eukaryota; kingdom Metazoa; phylum Chordata; class Actinopteri; order Anguilliformes; family Congridae; genus Conger; species Conger conger. The sequence continues at coordinate 27,157,956 of NC_083776.1, read as the reverse complement.
TACTGTGAAAGAACTAACAGTGTACAAGAATGGCGGTAAGTTGGTGTCTCTAAGGGGGCATATTATTCCATTTTTATTTAGCTAGGTGAAATAATGAATTGTATGAAAAGAGACAGGTTTTATTTTTCAACAATTTTGTGAGCTCAGCATTTATACAGAATTCCAGCTTGGCATTTATTGTCATTACTTCATATTCTGGCAAGTCATTCAGAATGATTCAGCACAATGACAGAAATGAAACCGTTTGATTTCATAGTCTTTCCTCGATTATAATCATTTCCTCTGACTCATTTCATCGGGATTTTGCTCATTTGTCTGGTGCCAGGGCAGCTTTGTCACATCACACAGTGTGGTTTATGAATTTGTAAAAGAGTATGAGGAATTATTATCACAAGCAAGTCAGGCTTGTGACAAAGGAACAAAGGTTTGATTCTCCTTTTGGGTTCTGCTGTTCTACCCTTGTATAAGATTTGAGCAACCTGACTAATTTCAGATAATGTCCTGATATGAATGGGAAATGGGGAAAAAGCTTTATTTGATTATCTAATAGCATATCTCCATACTATTTTCAGGAGTTGTACTATTCAGTGTTCTGACAAGGACCCATTTGTATTAGTTGATCTAAAACAACTTGTGCCACTGCAACCACACAGGAATGCCATACAGTGTGTGATGCTCCCTCTCCTCCCATACAGTGTGTGTACTCTCTGTTCTCCCATACAGTGTGTGTACTCTCTGTTCTCCCATAGTGTGTGTACTCCCTCTCCTCCCATACAGTGTCTGATGCTCTCTGTTCTCCCAGACTGTGTGTGATACTCCCTGTCCTCCCATACAGTGTCTGATGCTCTCTGTTCTCCCAGACTGTGTGTGATACTCCCTGTCCTTCCATACAGTGTGTGATGCTCTCTGTTCTCCCATACAGTGTGTGTACTCTCTGTCCTCCCATACAGTGTGTGTACTCTCTCTCCTCCCATACAGTGTGTGATGCTCTCTGTTCTCCCATACAGTGTCTGATGCTCTCTGTTCTCCCATACAGTGTCTGATGCTCTCTGTTCTCCCATACAGTGTGTGTACTCTCTGTTCTCCCATACAGTGTGTGATGCTCTCTGTTCTCCCATACAGTGTGTGATGCTCTCTGTTCTCCCATACAGTGTGTGATGCTCTCTGTTCTCCCATACAGTGTGTGTACTCTCTGTTCTCCCATACAGTGTGTGTACTCCCTCTCCTCCCATACAGTGTCTGATGCTCTCCGTTCTCCCATACAGTGTGTGATACTCTCCGTTCTCCCATACAGTGTGTGATGCTCTCTGTTCTCCCATACAGTGTGTGATGCTCTCCGTTCTCCCATACAGTGTGTGATGCTCTCCGTTCTCCCATACAGTGTGTGATGCTCTCTGTTCTCCCATACAGTGTGTGATGCTCTCCGTTCTCCCATACAGTGTGTGATGCTCTCTGTTCTCCCATACAGTGTGTGATGCTCTCCGTTCTCCCATACAGTGTGTGATGCTCTCTGTTCTCCCATACAGTGTGTGATGCTCTCCGTTCTCCCATACAGTGTGTGATACTCTCTGTCTTTCTTTTAGAGTCTATCCGCTCATACTACAACCTGATCATCAAGAAGGCCGGTCAGTTCGTGACTGACCTGCAGTCAAGCCTCCTTAAATTCTCCCTGTCCCTGAGAGCCTTCTCACCTGCTGTGCACGCGTTCCAACAGGTACTGTCGAGATAAGTGTTACTAAAACAGTGGGCTTCAGTGGGTTTGGCTTACAGCTTGGGAATCTCAGATGGAGATGCTAAGATGTTGTCAACAATTCTGATTGCATTACATGAACTTTATTTGCTTTGAGACAGATGGCTTTGTGGTTCTTGTCCTTTGCTTGTTTTAACTGATAGAGAACACGGATGGATTTGAAGGTATTTGGGAAAGCACGTATATCAGAGAAATTCATTGAGTTTAGTGACGCCGCTTTGGAGACCCTCTTGCCAACTCCGATGGTTGGTATAGTCAAAACATGAGTAGGATCATTTCATTACATTAAGCTCTTTCACAGACTTTTTTTATCCATTGCAATTCGATGGGAAAACATTGACTAGGTTGTGCAATTTTTATTTTCGGATAATTTTTATAGTTACACTGACTCCAGAATCAATGTTTAGTCAGTATTTTATGCCGCAAACAATGTTATCTTGTGACAGTGCCTCTGGGAACAGACAGTATATGGTGGCAAATCAGCTAACAAACTCACAAGAAGAAAACAACACCTTCTCTGTGAGGGAATTGCACACTCTACGTCATCAAAAATGCACTCATGGAGTAACATTGTCTGAGTTATTAGTCATGGGAAATGTTTCAGTCAGGCACACAAGGTTGTTAAAAACCTTAAAAACATTCGCATGCGTATTCTCTTTTTTTCCACTGTCTGCATTGTAACTGACAGCCCTTTAATAACTCCTTAAGCTGTGACACACAAATCTTTCTTTGACTCCCTCTTTCTTTTACAGTTACATGTTACTCATCACATCTGTGGCAGTGATTGATTTCCTTTCACTAGATTGTGTTCATGAGATTTAGAAACACTCAAAATATATAGGGACAGAATTGTAATGTTTGAAGTGTATTGACCATCTAGTGGCAGAAAATCTGCCAGCTTTAACCTCTTAATTATGACGTGTACTGTCCTATACTATATTATTTTGTTTTCCCCAGTCCGGTGCGAGAAGAAAGTAAACCAAAATGGCAAAATAATAGTAATAACAATGTTAAGCAGGTATGGGCTTGGTTGATCTTTCCTCCGCTCAAATAAAGCCCAATGCCCCAGTTTAGTGAAGGGGTCACTGCAGAACGAGACTCTGTCTTTTGGATGAGACATTAAATCGAGGTCCTGAGTCACTGCAGTCATTAAATATCCCACAACTGATCGCAAAGAGTAGGGAGGTTCCCCAGTATCCTGGCTAAATTCTCTCAACCTAATTATCCCCCAGTTTAATTGGCTAAAATCAGTCTGGGAAAGCACAATATAATTGCAAGCCATTATAATGATAATGTCTGGCCATTTGCAGAAAAGTGCATACTCACCCAGCTGGTTGAAATGTTGAATCATTTCGAAGATAGCTGAAACATTGCCATGTCTCAGGATGAGGTGGTCAGGCGTTCTCTCTGTAGGGTGTCATGATAATTCCATTGGCTGTTTCTGTTTGTTGGGTGGGTCAAACAAGCTGATTGGACTCCACATTGTTCTCCTATGCAAAAGATAGCCAATGACGAGCCGCCGCCGGAAGGCTGCTCCGCCTTCGTCTCCATCCATGGCCAGCACACCTGCAGCACCAAGGAGGTGAAGAAGCTTCTGAAGGCTGCAGCAGGCAGGTAGCTTACTGCATGGTTCCTGGGGAATTTGCATGGGAATTTGTGGAATTTAAACAAAATTCTGTAGCACAATGGTGGGGGAAAATGTCTCTAAACATGACTTTTGGCTGAAATTGGTAAAGGAGCCAAATTGTATATCACTATTATGATTGTTCTACAATAACCAGATCCTAGTGTGTCTTTAGATTTGCTGAACGTGTAACGGTATACTGTGCACATTCTAGAGAGTGATGCCTGCAGTATGCTCAACATAACCTGTGTTATAATCTCGTTGCATTCCTATTTACAGTACTAAACTGGCCTCTTAAAAATGTGTGTTGTGTTTTGGAACAAACATTCACCCGTTCTGAATGTCCTGTTTTGAGGGGAAAGGTCATATTGTATGGAAATTAACAATTGGCTCAGGCGGTAAGAGCAGTTATCTGGCAGTCGGGAGGGTTGCCGGTTCGATCCCCCACCCGGGCTGTGTCGAATTGTCCCTGAGCAAGACACCTAACCCCTAATTGCTCCTGACGAGCTGGTTGGTGCCTTGCATGGCAGCCGATCCCCGTTGGTGTGTGAGTGTGTGTGTGAATGGGTGAATGAGAAGCATCAATTGTACAGTGCTATATAAATGCCAGCCATTTATCATTTACCTCTATATTCAATATTTATTGTGGATAGCAAAACCGCACAGTTTGTGAAGGCATCTGAAGAGTCTTTTCGGTTCCCTCTGGTCTGCAGGCCGAAGCCTTACCTGTATAAGATGGACCACAAGTACCCTGGAGGTAACATGACAGATCTGCCCGTGGCTATTCTCTACGCCGAAATCGGCACCAAAAAGTTCAACACCTTCCACAAGCTGCTGTCTGAGAAGGCTGGAGAGCGGAAGCTAGTCTACGTCCTGCGCCACTTTGTGAAGGTGAGTACTGACGCCATGCCTCACCTCTCATTGGCTTTGGGTTTTACCATGCCAGACAAAACGCATTCTTTCTGAAATTTTGTAGATGTGACAAAGTAAATGTTGCCAGTTTTTAATTGGCCTATTAACAATGGCAAATAATTGCTTAGGGGGAAACATCCTTGAGCCAACCTAACTGCTTTAATTACAAACTAGCACAATTTAGCACTTAATTTAACTTAAGTTATTTTTAATGAAAATGGAAAAGTGTTAAATGGTGGTGAAAAACATCTGTCTGGGAGGTTTGGTATGGGTACTGTACATGGTAAACTTGGGTACTCCGGCTTTGAGAGATACTAAGGAGTCAAGCTATGGGGGAAGAATATAGGTCCATGTAATATACAGTCAATATTTATGAGTGTGTACATGTTGTTATGAGCTTGTGCTGAGTGTGCACAGGGGAATAATCAGCTCGCCTGCAGCTTTATTAGCGCTGCTGAATATTATATTGGCAGCTGTACAGCTGTAAAAACTGTAGCCTCCTGCCTTGAATTAATAAAGATAATAAAGTGATGATGTCACAGAGCTGTGGGGTGGCATATTTCTTCCAGTAAAAGGCCAGAATATAACCTCTCTGGAAATGGATGCATTCATTAGGTAGCTGATACCCTTATCACACTGAGCTTTGGTAATGTCATGCTTACAGTTGAAAATGTTCTCATTATTGAAAAGCAGTGTTAAACATGAACAAAAGAGTTCACGGATACATGGTCAGGCTTTCACAGTTTCACTGAATTGATATAAATATTTTTCATTTTTATCTTGTGGGCAGGGGAGTTCATCTTCATGTTTTTTTTTTCTGGGGGGGTGGGGGGGGGACCCATTCTGCCTATTCTGCATTCTAAATTTCACAATATGCACATGCTCAATCTTGAAATAACCCGTATTGGCTCTGTGTGTTTTCAGTCAATTGAAAATGTCATTGTTTTTCTCTCAATTATGTTCTGTAATTTTGTGCTAATCTTATTGGTGCTGTTGTGTCTGAAAGAAGAAAATGAATGTCTCTGTGGAGCTATTTCAAGGGGATGAGGTGCTGAGCTCAGCCAATCAAAACACAGGGTTCAAAGGTCAATGTGCCAGTCCCAGACCACACATTATGTCTTCTCATTTGTTCAAGTGTCAGTGCAAATAGTTACAGTGAATCCGCAACAATAAAGAGCTGATTGAGGTTCCTATTAAAAGGAATCGTTTAATTACCTATCTCTATTGGGCTTTGAGAACTTCCAGTAAGTTGCTCCAAACCCTTCCCAGGAGACCGCTGAGTGTGCTGGAGGTATGCAGGTGCACAGGGGCCTCTGTGTGCGCCTGCCTCTCCCAGAGCCTCTCCTGCTTTCATCATAACGCTGCAGCCACACAGCAGAGTCGGCTAGTTTGGGATAAAAAGGCTTTGAGGAATTACAGAATTAATTTATGATAACATGTTAATTGTGAGTCCATGAGTCAGCCTGTGTGAAAGAAGAGACATAAGAGAGATAAATTTACCCTGTTACCGGAAGCTTCCTCTGGCTTTGAAGCTGATTTTTAAGACCACAGAGAAAAGAGTGGGACTGTGTCTTCATATTGCAGTGTTACGATCGCTAGTTCGTTAAAAAAAGGTTTGTGGGAATATGTTAGAATATTTTAAGAGCACAGGAAGAGATATCTGGACTTTGAACTGTAAATGCGGAGGAAGGCTTCTCCGCACGGATATTCTCCTCCAGGCTATTTAGCACAGACTGGCAGTGAAGGTGAATTTAATACCTAATTCGCCTGATAGTTTTCTCCACAGGAGAAATGCTGAATGTCTGCATGAATTGCAAAAATATGTACTTGAATGAAATTAATAAAGAAATAATGAAATAAGAGTATCCATTTTTCGATTGTATGCATGTCTTGTGCATAAGGTGGCTTTTGACCCATAATAATGTCCCAATTCCGTTAATTTGTTTGTTCATTCATTCATTCATTCATTCATTATCAATAAGACTGATGATCAGGCATGATAATACTTCAAATAATTGAAGATCCCTCTTTTGAAGTCCATTGTCTCCCTGCAGAATGACACCATCCATTCTTCCATCCATTATCTTAACCTGCTTATCCTGAACAGGGGGGCTGGAGCCTATCCCAGCATACATTGGGTGAAAGGCAGGAATACACCCTGGACAGGTCGCCGGTCCATCACAGGGCACACACACCATTCATTACATTACATTACTGGCATTTGGCAGATGCTCTTATCCAGAGTGACGCACAGTTGATTAGACTAAGCAGGAGACAATCCTCCCCTGGAGCAATGCAGGGTTAAGGGCTCAAGGGCCCAACGGCTGTGTGGATATTATGGTGGGTACACCGGGAATAGAACCACCGACCTTGCGTGTCCCAGTCATTCACCTTAACCACTACGCTACAGGCGGCCATTCACTCACACACTCATACCTACGGGCAATCAGCAATCACTCTCCAGTCAGCCTAACCTGCATGTCTTTGGACTGTGGGAGGAAACCGGAGTACCCGGGATTCAAACCCAGGACCTCCTTCCTGTGAGGCGGCAGTGCTACCCACTGCACCATCCGTGCCACCCAGAAAAGTTTCTCATATTCTCTCTCTCTCTCTCTCTCTCTCTCTCTCTCTCTCTCTCTCTCTCTCTCTCTCTCTCTCTCTCTCTCTCTCTCTCTCTCTCTCTCTCTCTCTCTCTCTCTCTCTCTCTCTCTCTCTCTCTCTCTCTCTCTCTCTCTCTCTCTCTCTCATAGGAAGAGAAGGTGGGAAAGATGCGGCTCTCTGGATATGGGGTTGAACTGGCCATCAAAAGCACAGAGTACAAAGCAGTGGATGATACAAAAGTGAAAGGTGTCTTTGTCTTCTTATTATTATTATTATTTATTCTATGGTATTATAACCATCCTTTCCCCAGTCTCATGTGTAGGCTTTTGTGGGCGCGGCGAACATCTCCCATCAAATCAGGGCTCAGGGCCTCACCTACAGCCTCTCCACTGTCCACACAGAAACGCCAATTTTAGCTGTTTTTTCATCAATAAAAAAAAAAAAAAGTATTTGTACACCAATCTGCCACAACATTGAAACCACCTGCTTAAACCAGTTTTTCATCAGGCACTGTGGTGGATGGGCCACAAGGCCTGGTATGGAATCTGGACCGTACCCTCCCAAAAGTGACCAGTGCACAGTGGGGCTGCTGGGCACATGCTGGTCACATGCTGGTCACATTTGGGCCAGGCTTTGTGGCCCTTCCACGACAGTGCCTCAACAGGATGAGCCATCAGACTGCACCTTGTTTGTCCTTTTCTTTTCATTATAATGGTATCAGCTTATTCTGTAGAGCAATTGCATGTATTGTGCACTATTGTATGTATTGTGCCCTAATAAGAGCTGTGTTTATGTCTGACTAACTGACATGAGTCACCTAACCGCCATGTTTAATTGACTTCAGACTCAAAAGCCGCACCAAATGCTGAGGAAGATGAAGATGACGAAGTGCACGGCTTTCTGTTCAAGAAATTAAAGTGAGTGGTGTGTCTTGAAAGGGGCAAGGGTGGGGGGGAGGGGGTTGTTGGTGGGTTATCCTCCATGTGCATCTGCACTTATGATTTAGTAATACTTAGTAAATGAGTAGTAACATATTTATTCAATTATTCTGGCAAATGTCCATTAAATATAACCCACAAGGGCCAAAAGTGAGTGTGACTTAACCCATCCAATGCCAGAGTGCTCTGGGGCACTAAAACAATATGGCTGCATACATTCTAAATGTTTAGAGGGTCCTGCCAATGTGCAAACAGAAATACTTGTTATTGAGTATCAGTAGATGCAGAAATGCAGCCTTGAGGTGATATCCATATCCACAGCAGTACCTGCACACTCACCGACTGAAGATGAAAGCAGTGGCAGCAGTTTGAATGAATGGTTTTCCTCCACTTAAAAGCCTCGGCTGCCTTACACAAAGGCTGCTCAGTGTGCTTTTTCCCCCATTTTTCTTCCAAATCTGGAATGGCTGATCGTATATTTCAGCACTCCGTGCCGTGCGCTCTCCTCCTAAGCATATGCTGTCAGCCCCCGCTTGTTATCATGAATCAGGCTCACACAGACGTGAGTCGGCGGAAGACCCTTCACGCGCGGCTCAGCGGGAGGATTCAGGGGGATCAGTCGTCAGTGGTGAGATGTTGTACTCCAGGCCATCTCAAATCCTCCCATCCCCGGGCGGTGCCAGGGCCCGCTGTGCATCGCTCCGTGGGGCTGCTGGCCACAGAATCAAATACATTTATATTTGTATCGTGATTTTTACATTATAGTAGAAGTAGAAGTAGAAGAAGAACAAGAGAAAGAATTATGAAATGGTTCTAAACTGCCAAATTGCAAACACGTGAGCTGAAAGAAGAACTCCGCAGTGGGGGAAAACCCTCAAAGAGTAGTGAGAAAAAAAACTAATGGGAAGACATCTCGGGAGGAACCCAGCTATAGAGGAGGAGCCCATCCTCCACTCGCCAGCCTGTTGTTACAGGTTACATGTGATCAGACTGATGAGCCACCCAGCAGCCCCACACTGCTTTCTTTGTGAACTTTGTTGGATTGCAGCTGCAAGTTCTTGTGTGTATGTGTCTGCCTCCTGCAGAAGGTCATTGTGTAGATGTCTGTCTCCTATAGAAAGTCTTTGTGTAGATGCATGTCTTCCATAGAAGGTCATTGTGTAGATGCGTGTCTTCCATAGAAGGTCATTGTGTAGATGTGTGTCTCCCATAGAAGTAATTGTGTAGATGTGTGTCTCCTATAGAAGGTCATTGTGTAGATGTGTGTCTCCCATAGAAGGTCATTGTGTAGATGTCTGTCTCCCATAGAAGGTCATTGTGTAGATGTGTGTCTCCTATAGAAGGTCATTGTGTAGATGTGTGTCTCCTATAGAAGGTCATTGTGTAGAAGTGTCTCCCATAGAAGGTCATTGTGTAGATGTCTGTCTCCCATAGAAGGTCATTGTGTAGATGTGTGTCTCCTATAGAAGGTCATTGTGTAGATGTGTGTCTCCTATAGAAGGTCATTGTGTAGAAGTGTCTCCCATGGAAGGTCATTGTGTAGATGTGTGTCTCCCATGGAAGGTCATTGTGTAGATGTGTGTCTCCCATGGAAGGTCATTGTGTAGATGTGTGTCTCCCATGGAAGGTCATTGTGTAGATGTGTGTCTCCTATAGAAGGTCATTGTGTAGATGTGTGTCTCCTATAGAAGGTCATTGTGTAGATGTGTGTCTCCTATAGAAGGTCATTGTGTAGATGTGTGTCTCCTATAGAAGGTCATTGTGCAGATGTGTGTCTCCTATAGAAGGTCATTGTGTAGATGTTTGTCTCCTATGGAAGGTCATTGTGTATGTTTGTATCCTGCAGGAAGTCTCACCCTGCATTACAGAAGCAGCTGGGAGAGCTTCAGAGACACCTGCTGGAGAGCAGTAATGACATGGCTCCTCTCAAAGTGTGGGAGCTGCAAGGTAAAATACCTCTCTCTCACGTGTACACTTCAGCATGTACATATACTCACCTTTACACCTGTATGCTCAGTACCTGCATATACTCACCTTTACACCTGTATACTCAGGACCTGCATATACACACCTGTACACCTGTATGCTTAGTATTTGCATATATACACGCATATACACCTGCATATACTCACTTGGATATATACCCTATATATTTGCAGGGATACGTTTCTAAAATATCTGATTTGGAAAGAAATGCATCTGACTGATTTGTTTTTGTACTGGAAACAACAGTGAATTTGAGTAAAGTCTATGTTTGTTTCATAGTCTTAACCGTTGATTCCAGTGTTTTTTATTAAACGTTTTGCTTGATGTGAATTCCACACAAACGTCAATCGGTTTTCTCCTTCTTGAAAGTGGTGATCTTATCAGGTTGCCACATTTTCCTCCATGACTTCTTGTAGATAAACTCATGAAAGAAAGAGAGATTAAATGTAATTTAACAGGAGGGCCAGTACCAACTGACTGGCTGCACCAATGTGTACACTAAGGCACAAATGTTTCACATTAAATTCACACATGAACTCATGCACGCATACACCCATGAATTTGTACATACATACACACATTAACTCCTGCATGCACCTTTACACACATTTACTGTGCATGTCCACGCACAAACACTCATCAACACGTGTGCTGTCTCTGATTTAGCTGGTTTTATGTCTCCGTGCTCACCTGTGGTATGGCATTCATTGCGTGGAGGTTTCATTAAAATGCTGCATTTTAATCTGTGGTTATAAAAATGAAGGTAACATAAAATTCACCTTTTTAATATACAGTAATAAATACGAAGATGTTACGTAAAATGCCATTCTGCAGATCTGAGTTTCCAGGCAGCTGCCAGAATCATGTCTGAAGCCAAGTTTGATGCCCTGAAGCTACTGAGGGACCTTAGCCAGAACTTTCCCTCTAAAGCCAGGTAAGCCCGGTGACACCACATCACCTACAGTACGACCCACTGTAGCCACATAACTACATAATCTAACCTACAGTAGGACCCACTGTAACCACGTAACTACATAATCTCACACCACATCACCTACAGTAGGACCCACTGTAACCACGTAACTACATAATCTCACACCACATCACCTACAGTAGGACCCACTGTAACCATGTAGCTACATCATCTATGCAACATTACCTGTGACCCTGTAGAGCCAGGTTACCACTTCACCTCTGATACATTTACCTGTGATTCTGTATTTTCATCAGCCAGACATTTCCACCCAAGCTGACAATTAACTGTAACTTTCCAATGATATCAACATTATTTCAACTAGAAGAAAGAGCCTGGAAGGCACACACTGCCTCGGCTTCCGCCGCAGGTTAAAACGCTTACAGAAGAAACGTAGCTGGGACCCGCGCCTCGGCCTAAAGACGTTTTCCCGAGGATAAGTTTCTGGAAGCAGTTGTTTAAGTTTTTGGAGAGGCCTTGGCGTGTGGCCAGTGTCCAGCTGGTGTGGTAAAGCGCTGTAATTTTCCCTGTTCTGAGATGGCTTTACAGCGCCTGTGGCTCAGAAGATAAAGCGGATGTGCTGACGCGGCGGTAAGAGCTGAGCCCGGGCCAGTGGTAACAGCAGCGTCTGCAGGCCTCCGAGACTGGGGAAATTAAATTGTGATTGCGTCGTGTTGCTGGGACCCGCCGATGACTGTACCCGTGTTCCTCCTCCCGCAGATCCCTGACCAGAGTGGCCGTAAAGCAAGAAATGAGGAGAGAAATCGAGGGAAATCAAAAGGTGGGGTTCCATCCGCCAGCGGCCCTTCTGACATCCTGTTGGACGCGTCGATAACGTTCTTATTTTGACACGGCCGTAGTGTCTCTGCACAGCTTTAATGCTCTTAGCTGTAAGGCCCGTTGTGGGTGTGGAATCGTTTGTCGGCGTTTGCAGGCTGGGGTATGGTGCGGGGCAATGCTGTTGTGCCCTGCGGGTGGTGTACCTGGTCACCTCCAGGAACATCCATGCATGTGGATGTCATCTGACACTGTAGTCATGGCAGAAGCATGGGCGGAGGCAGTCAGACAGGACGTGATGCGGCACAAAGACGCCGGGGTCCAGAAAGGGGACAGCGGGATGCCGTCTGCTGGATCAAATGCTGCACGCGAGCAGTGGGAGGCTGATCCTTATCACCCATCTCCCCAGCAACAACTCAAGCTTTCATTGGGTGGAGTGCAGGCTGGTCACCTATAGCAACAGCAGGCTGGTCACCTAGAGCAACAGCAGGCTGGTCACCTAGAGCAACAGCAGGCTGGTCACCTAGAGCAACAGCAGGCTGGCCCTGCCAGGTCTCACATGCCAGGCTGGGAATACTCAGTTTCTTTATGATTCAGATCATAAATAACCATAGTTTAATCTTGCTGTACTCAAAACTGAGTCTTTCTATGCGAAGAAAGCACGTTTTCAAACATGTTCGTCTTGGATGCATCGATGTGTGCTGGTGTGTTTGTAAGAGTGAGGGTGAGTTCACAGTGTAGGGAGCTTCTGCAGTCTAAACACAGTGGATTGTACGTACACAGCTGTGTGAGACGAGGGCGGTGTGTACAGTAATGTGACGTGCGTGCGTGAAGTTTCTAAGCACAGTTCCAGTCTGCTCCACCTCACTGGCAGCAGGAATGTGAGCTCCATCAGAGATGTGGAGGTGTTGCATCTCAGCGCAGGGAGTTTGTGAGTCATCCCCGGTCTTTGAGGTGTCAGGTGTGTCTGGATGCCGCCTCTCAGGCAGTGTGTGACGGAGCCTCTGACTGTCCATTTCCTCAGAGCCCACCAAACCAAGATGCTCTGCTGTCTCCCCTTCACTCTATGTCTGTGTTCTCCAGGGCTTTTAGACCCAGCGAGAGTTGCATCACGTCAGAATATCGAGGTCATTAATGAGCTTATGCAACAAAGAAACAAGCTGCTACTCATGCCATCATGATTCAGAGTCTCTCTCTGATTCTCTTTTCTGTGTTTCTCCTTTATTCCTCTCTTTAAAAAGCTTTAAGAAACTTTTCTTCAGACATCCACAAGATTTTCCCGAAATTATTCAGAGTGAGAATAAACCATTATTCAGTTGTGAGCCTCACCTCAGTGGCTTGATGGACACGATTCGTATCAGTCATGAAAATCTGTGTGAAACGTGTTTATGCGTTTACAGGCTATTCCCCCGGTTGGGTAAGGTGGGGAGTGAAGCGTGTAGCACCTCCTAGTGAAGGATTGGTTATGTGGGTAATGTGTCTACTGATGGAGTGATGGTTATGAGTAATGTTCTGTCCTGGGTGATAAATGGTCATGGGATGTATACTCAGTGAGCACTTTATTAGGTAGAACTGTCCACCAGCTTGTTAATGCAAATATCAGCCAATCATGTGGCAGCAACTAAATGCATAAAAGTATGCAGACATGGTCAAGAGGTTCAGCCGTTCAGACCAAATGTCGGAACGGGTAAGAAATGTGATCTAAGACACTTTGACCGTGGAATGATTGTTGGTGCTAGACAAGGTGGTTTGAGTATCTGATCTCAGATTTTGTGGTGGGGGATGTTTTTATATTCCAGGTGACCAGTCGTAATGGGGGATGTTTGTTGTGTTCCAGGTATTGACTGAAACATTGGGGATTCAACCCGGAGATGCGGGCCTATTTATCAACGGTATCCATGTGGATCTAGACGTTCACAACCCCTTCAGGTGAGAGTGTTTGGGGGATGTAGCAGACTTAATGTCGTGTTTGACAAAGCTCACTAAGTTAGCGGGATAACTGCACTGAGTTAATACTCAGAACCCTCCCAAATCTGGAGCATGGACTGAAGTGAAGTTCTGGGTTTTATTCAGTGCTGTCATCCAGCTAACTCCATAATCCTGCTTTGTGAAACAGAGCTCTGTTCACTATCCACTATTTCCTAGGTTTTCCAGTTACAGATATTAACCTAGACTAAATTCCTCTCAGGTCATAGTTGCAAAATACATTGAGAGAATGAAATGGCAGCAATGCCCTGTTATTAAATAGTGACTGTAAGTTATACTGCATCCTTGTCTCTGGCAGCATTTTGGACATGATCCGAGGCGAGGCCCGGGTCCTGGAGGGTCTGTTCAGCCTGGGCCTGAAGGGCGAGGCCCAGAGCCGTCTGCTGAGACTGCCCGTTCACCCCCTGGACGACGGCTACGCCCTGGACATCCGCCATCCCGCCATTACCGTGAGTGCCCGGCATACGGACACCGTGCCACACACCTGTGTGTCTCCCGGCGTGAATTAAACCCCGGGCCGCCCTCCGCCCTCCCTCTCGCCTCGCTAATGAACCCTGAAGCCGCCCCGGGCAGGGTGGCGTGTGCTGGACCCGTACGGCACACAGCCACGCGTGGAGCCGGGCTCAGCGTTCTGCTCGGGGGGCCTTCGGTTAACTATCCCAGCCTCCACTGCCCCGTTCCCTCCAGCGTACATTACAACATCAGCGGTGACAGGGTGCTGTTCAGTACTGGTAAAACTCCGTTCGGGGGGGACGTTGTCACTTTCGGTCTCGCTGAAGTTCTGCAGTGCGCTCATCCGTCTCCGCTGGTGCAGCTGGTGCAGCTGGTGCACGCGCTCAGAACTCGCCCTGCCGGAGGTAGCGGCTTTCAGAACCGTTAGCATCGCGGGGGCTCATCCTCCCGGGAGCACGCGGCAAATGGCTGTGTTTCTGTCAGCTGCACAGAGAGGCAGGGCTGGATCCAAGATCCCGAGGGGCTGGAGCTGAGAGACCTGTGGAGGACGCTGGTCTGAGACATCTGACCATGGGTTTCTCATTTCCATGTCAAGAGGGCCTGGAGCTTGTGAGCAAACAGTCAGGCAGTGTGTTTGAATCCCGATGGAACGCTGCTGCTTCTGTGCCCTTGATCTGGACAGTAGCCCTGAAGCGCATCAGTGATTACTCTGCTGTATAAATTGATAATGACTAAAGTGTACACTGTGGAAGTCTCCTGAGGTAATCTCCTAAGTAAATATGAAATATTAATTATTAATGCTCACATTCTCCAGACAGCATTACTGTGTTGCTCGGTCCCCAGGATGAAGGGTGGATTCATCAGCCTGTCTGCTGCTGCAGCCTGCTCTGGAAATGAAATGAGTGCACGCTCTTTGATTATAATTTAAATGGCTACCGGCAAAACACAACTGCTCCTTCCTTCAGTTTGTATTTTTCATGTGTTATAAACTTGAGTACGCGTGTGTGTGTGTGTGTGTGTGTGGGTGTGTGTGCGTGCATGCATGTGTGTGCCTGTGTGAGAGAGTGAGAGCATGTGAGCGTGTGAGTGAGCGTGTGAGTGAGCGTGTGAGTGAGCGTGTGAGTGAGCGTGTGAGTGAGCGTGTGAGTGAGCGTGTGAGTGAGCGAGTGAGTGAGCGTGTGAGTGAGCGTGTGAGTGTGAGTGTGTGTGAGTGAGCGTGTGAGTGAGCGTGTGAGTGAGCGTGTGAGTGAGCGTGTGAGTGAGCGTGTGAGTGAGCGTGTGAGTGAGCGTGTGAGTGAGCGTGTGAGTGAGCGTGTGAGTGAGCGTGTGAGTGAGCGTGTGAGTGAGCGAGCGAGTGAGCGAGCGAGTGAGCGAGCGAGTGAGTGAGTGAGTGCTCTCTGGGTTACTGCAGGCGGTGTGGTGGGAGAGGGGTATTAGTATGCCCACACAGATCCAAAGCACACAGGGACCTGTCTGTAGCACAGAAAGAGAAAGAATGACAGAGCTCTCTCTTGGAGAGAAAGTAAGGCTGATGCAGAGGGAGAACTGACAGAAAGAGACAAAATCAGAGAAAGCAAGAAAAATACGCACTTTCTAATTGAGTAGTTTTATTTCTTATTGTAAACCGCAAGCAGCAGTACCGGTTCTCTTCTTTTATTTTGTGGGGTTATGCTGTGTTCTTCTGCAATGTGCGTGCTTTATGCTGTGGTGTGTGAGTGTACTGTATGGACCAATAGAGAAAACTGAGGGTGAGAGAGAGGGTGAGAGAGAGCGGGAGAGAGAGAGAGAGAGAGGGAGAGGGTGAGCGAGAGGGTGAGAGAGAGCGGGAGAGAGAGTTTATTTTGAAGAGAGTAGGACATTATACAGGTGGAACATTTTGAAATTTACTCTAAACAATTAAAAACTGATTTGTCATTGTGTTCACTCGAGTGAATGCATCACAGCGGATCTTCTCTCACTTAGGCAGCCTGTACCAGAATGCTCTTTGATCAGAATAAAGCTTGTTTGCAGGCGATACGCACTTTGACTCATTACTGAGGGTTATTTTTGAAGGACGCAAATACAGAATTCCAATTACAGTTTTTGCAAACATTTAAAGGAAAAAGGCCTTTTTTTTTGACCTACCCAGACATTCACTGGCTCAATTTCCATGTTGGCAAAACATGTTAGCTTAGCATAAAGACTTGAAGCCTAGCGGAGTCAGTAGGCCACCTCCTTCAAAGTGAAGTATTTCCCAAAATGTTGGTGTTTTCTTTTAAGAATGTACTGTTTTACTCAAACGGTCCCACCCCTAGAAGAGAGCAGTGCAGTCGAGGTGTGATTGCCCATCACCCTGACACCTGTAATTTCCTGCAGACTTATCGATGTGTTCCTTTCATCGCCTCACATGATGGTGATGATGATTACATCACGGTTACCATTATTCATGTGCAGGTAGACGACGGCCTTGCTGTCGCATAAAATAAAAATAATGCGTCTGTGTGTCAGAAAGAGGGTTGATGTCGATCGCAAGGACTGCGGTGGCCATTTTAGGAATCAACTTTCTTATTTTTAATCAAATCCATGGATGCTGCTGGGTGGTGTTTTCAACTCTGGTATTATTTTTTTTTGTTTTTCTTCACTTCTGAAAATAAATTTCTGAAATGAAAAAGTAAGGGCTTGGGTTTGGGAAGATCAGTTTATGTCCTGTCAGTGGCTTTATTTATTTTCCGCCCGCATTGCTTTATTGTGGAATGAGAAGCTTTGGCTGGGGTGTGGAACGCTGCGGAAGGTGAATTGGGACCATTAAAAACTGCCTTTTGCAGGTTTTTCTTTCTCCTCGGTTTTAAATCTGTATTTTTCCTTTGCTCTGTCTTTTTTTCCCCCCCAGTGGATAAACGACATCGAGACGGACCCTACGTACCGAAGCTGGCCCTCCAGCCTGCAGGAGCTGCTCCGAGCCACCTTCCCCGGCGTCATCCGCCAGATCCGCCGCAACCTCTTCAGCCTGGTGAGTGGCCGTGGGTTTGTGCCGAGCGCCATTACCATACGACTGTTCTGAGCCATTCCTGAAAGCCTGCTCCCTTTCTTTGCACTTTATTTGTAAGTTCTACTGTTTTTCTGTGTCTTGTTTGTAATCCGTTTTGACTCTGGTGAAGCCAAAGACAATTTTCCACATTGTGGACATTAAAGTTTCTGACTAACCGCCTAAACCCCAGTGTGCGCCCGCAGTGTGCAGGTTACTCATGTAGTCAAATTACCACAACCTCTGCTAGGGTGCTGTATCTCTTCCCACAATGCTCAGCATGTGCCCCGCCCTGATTGGTCTGCTCCCAGGTGCTGTTCATCGACCCCGCCCACGAGGACACGGCTGAGCTGGTGAGGCTGGCCGAGCTCTTCTACACGCACAAGGTTCCTCTCAGGTGAGCTACCTGCCTGTGTGCGGATATTCCCTGCCTGTCTGTGTCAGCCTGCCCCCCTACCTGTGTGTTCCCCAGGCACCACGCGTCACTCCTGTGAGAACATAAATCTCGCTCTGAGAAGCCTAATAATCCGTCTGTCTGTCTTTTTTCTTAACCGCTTATTCCTGGGCTGGGTCGCAGGGAGGCGGGAGTCTGTCCCAACATGCATTGGACATGAGGGAATACACACTGAACTGGTCACCAATGCATTGCAGGGCCCACAAACCTTTCACTCACACGTTCATGCCTGTGGCCCATTCAATGTCTCCCATGAGCCTTCTGCATGTGTTTGGACTGTAGGAGGGTACCAACATTCAGACTCTGTACCTTGTTGTGGTGGGATGACAGTGCTATTCACCTATTCTGTGTTATATGCTGTGCCCCCCTAGCCTCATAATAGGGTGCATTAGCATAGAGGTGTATTTACACACACTCTGTGACTCCTGCTAGGGCACGTTAGCAGTGTTGTCTGTTTGGTTGGTCTTTTAGTCTGAGTTGGTTTGCATTTTACCAGCCAATTTAGGAGCTCAGTGGCATTTTTGTTGTGTTCCTTTTTCAGGATTGGGTTTGTTTTTGTCGTCAGCACTGATGACAAAGCTGACGGTTATGTGGACGCAGGTGTGGCTTTGTTCAGGGTGCTGAGCTACGTGGCTGAAGAGTATGACTTCTCCCAAGCCTTCCTGTCCATGGTGTCCGTGAGTATCTCCTGTGTGCGTGTGTTTGTATTGTAGTGTGAGCGCTGTGCAGTATGTGTGTTTTCTCAGTCTTAATAACAGTTGAAATAATTATTGTACACCTATTCTGAAGTGTTAGGGAAACACAGTTCTGTTCTGTTCTCAGGGGCAGCCCCTGTTACCTGTCCAGGGAGATGGACTGCTTTCCCATGTGCGGCACTCGGCATACGTTTCCCACAATGCACTGTTTACGTGTTTGCAGATATACAGTCGAGTGGAGGCCGGAGAGATTCTGTCCGCTGACACGGTGGCTGCCTATCTGAAGAAGAAGTTTCCCAATGCCAACGCTGCCAAGGTCCTGGGGCAGGAGTCTCTGTATGACGAAAGGAGAAAGGTACAGGCCTGCTGTAAATGAGAGAAGTGTGTGCTGCTCATGTGACTGGGCTGTCTGCTTGCTTGTGACTTTCGTGCTGTACCTGTAAGGCAGTGGCTCAGTCCTCAGGGGCCCCCCTGTGTTTACGCTGGTTTTGGTTCCAGCCGCAGATGCAACTCCTGAATTTGAACAAGCTGCTAATTGCTTAATTAGACGCTTTTAATGTGGCGAGAGATGCCACATTCTGTCAGAAGCAGGCTTATATTTCACATCCCCGGGCAGATCAGCTATCAGTCGGGTAACTTGAGGCTGTTAGGGAAACATTACATTTTCCTGTTGAAATGATAGTGCTAGGCTCTGTTCTCACCAAGACTAGGTACTGAAATCTTTCTTATACCTGCACTAAGGAAGCGATTGAATGCGCCTGACTAATCAGAAACAGCCAACTGTCCAATTACTTTTGGTCCCCTAAAAATGAAGGGACTGTGCAGTATAAAAGTATGTAATTCCTCCATGGATCACCTGATATGGACATAAATGGCAAACCACATTGAAGCCATTGTGCTGGACAACAGAACAAATATATTTGGACTGTACTGTATATGCACTATGAGAGGTAATGACGACATGCAGTCCACATGCAATAATATTAATGATCAAATAAATGGTAACATATTGACATAGTAACGTGTCAAAACACCTACTTTTTGGGCTTTTTTTGGTTAAAAAAAAAAAAAAAAAAAAAAAAGGTACACATTTCCTTAACTCATTTGCTGGCCAGGAAGTATGTGGGCGACAATGCTATAGCCTACAAAATCTGCAAATGATGTATTAACTAGTTTTCTGTGAATAGTACCATGTAATTAGAACAGGCCAGTCAGAATACTTAATTATCACCAGCTACTGGAACACACATAACCTTTCATTACATTACATTACATTACATTATTGGCATTTGGCAGACGCTCTTATCCAGAGCGACGTACAACAAAGTGCATACCCATAACCAGGGATAAGTGCGCTGAAAGACCCTAGAGGGAAGTACAATTTCAATTGCTACCCGTACATCAAAGGTAAGGACCAGGGCCTATTTTTATTTATTTTTTTATCAACAAATAAACAAACAAACAACAAAGCAAAAGGGACCAAACTTAACTATCCAAATACCGCTTACCTAGCCAACTAAAAATGCCGAAACACTATGTAAATCACAAAGACAACAATTAAGGTTCACAGGGAGGTAGGGAGGGATGGGGAGAGGTGCTGCTTGAAGAGGTGCGTCTTCAGTTTGCGCTTGAAGGTGGGGAGAGATTCTACAGTTCTGACCTCAACGGGGAGTTTGTTCCACCACCGTGGAGCCAGAACAGACAGTAGTCGTGAGCGTGAGGTGGAGGTTCGGAGAGGGGGAGGTGCCAAGCGGCCTGTGGAGGCTGAACAAAGAGGTCTGGCAGGGGTGTAGGGTCTGATCATTTTTTGTAGGTAAGCTGGGGAAGACCCCTTAACTGCTTGGAAGGCTAGCACCAATGTTTTGAATTTGATGCGAGCCATGACAGGCAGCCAGTGAAGGGAAGTAAGCAGGGGGGTGACGTGAGTTTTTGGGAAGGTTGAAGACCAGACGAGCTGCTGCATTCTGGATAAGTTGGAGGGGTCTGATGGCAGACGCTGGGAGGCCAGCCAAGAGGGAATTGCAGTAGTCCAGGTGGGACAGAACCATCGCTTGCACCAGGAGCTGGGTCGAGTAGGGGGTGAGAAAGGGTCAGATTCTCCGTATGTTGTATAGGAAGAACCTGCATGACCGGGTCACCGCTGCAATGTTCTCGGAAAGGGACAGTCTGCTGTCCATCACCATGCCGAGGTTCCTTGCACTGGGTGATGGCGTGAGTGTGGTATTCCCGAGGGAAATGGAGAGATCCAGGTGGGGAGAGGTATTAGCAGGGATGAATATCATTTCAGTCTTGCCTGGGTTGAGCTTTAGATAGTGGTTGTCCATCCAGCTCTGGATGTCACTCAGGCAAGCAGAGATATGGGCAGAAACCTGTGTATCAGATGGTGGGAACGAGATGAAGAGTTGGGTATCATCCGCATAGCAGTGGTAGGATAGCCTATGTGCAGTGATCACAGGGCCAAGGGAACGAGTGTAAAGAGAAAAAAGAAGCGGGCCTAGGACTGAGCCCTGGGGAACTCCTGTGGCAAGGGACCGAGGTGTCGATACCCTACCAGCCCAGGCAACCTGGAAGGAGCGACCAAAGAGGTAGGACTCAATCCAGTCCAGGGCTGTGCCACAGATGCCCGTTGCTGACAGGGCGGACAGGAGGATGGAGTGATCCACAGTGTCAAAGGCAGCAGAGAGATCTAGAAGAATGAGGACAGCGGAGAGGGAGGCTGCTTGTGCGGCATGGAGCGACTCACTGACGGAGAGGAGCGCGGTCTCTGTTGAGTACTGTAGGCTGTGTTTTAAAGACAGAGGCTTACAGAGACTTATAGAGTCCAGTGTGAATGTCTGGACCCGACTGAATCCACCTGAGGTCACATGATGAATACATCCATGGAGACGGAAGGGATTATGAAGATTCCACGACAATAATCGGTAGCTTTTAGCCACATTGTGTTCTGTTGGGAGCATTTTTTTCTATAAAAGCCTTTACACAGTAGTCTAGAAAGAAGTCGTTCAGCCCAGGGTACAAAACGCAGCCAGAGGTTGGAGGAAACAACATTTAGAAACAGACCTGTGTGGACAGATTCACACAGAGCCCTGAGGTTACTGTTTATTGGGATTAAATATCTTATCTTATGAAACATCAAACCGATGAAAATCTGTGGAAAGTCAATTTAGAGCATCAAAGTCAGGCAGAGATGTTTTGAACTGAGTGTGTGTGTGTGTGTGTGTGTGTGTGTTTGTGCGCGTGTGTATGCGTGTGCATGTGGTGAATCATTCACATAATAATTATTTATGATTGGTCACTTCAGGCTGGAAGCATGTTCTACAGGAAGAGTGGCCTGGGGCCACTTCCTGTGGCCCTCTTTAATGGCGTCCCCCTGAGCAGTGAAGAGATGGACCCCGAGGAGCTGGAGACCATCCTGCTCCAGCGCATCATGGATGCCACCAACTTCTTCCAGAGAGCTGCCGTCTTGGTAGGGCTCCGGAAGCTTCTCTCTGTGACTGCAGTTACTCTAGCCAGAGGCTGCTAGCATTGAGAGGGCATGCCTTCTGCCCTGCTGAAATGGGTTTATTGTGTGGTGGGGCCACCGTGGATTGTTCATCACCCTGATCATGTGACATGTTAATCACAGGGTCAGCTGAGCGATGAAACAGACGTGGTGGACTTCCTGATGGATCAGCCCAACGTGGTGCCTCGCATAAACCCTCTCATCCTGAGCACAGACAGGAAGTACCTGGATTTCACTGCCTCTCCAGGTAACGTGCCCCTGACAAGACCCACTTCTCAGCGGGCACATGCTCAAAATTAACAGAAGAATTTAACTCATTCTGCATAAACATTTTCAAACTGGTTGTCATTCAGGTGAGAACTTTCTAGAAAAGGCTGAGCTAGGGAGGGTTAGCCGGACAGCAGGGTATCCTCCCACTTCGCCACTCGTTAGCGGTTTGGAACCGCTAACGGTGCTAATAACGGGAAATGTGGGTCTGCCGTTCTCCATTGCTGGCAGCCAAGTTAAACTCCTGGAAGATAGAGGGTTGGCGAGACCATACTGTTATAATATATAATATAATATTTTGACTTCTGTTTTCTCTTCTAGTTGTGAATGAGTGGGATGACATGAATATGTTCTCCTATCTGGATTCCAAAGACAAGACTGTAGTCGTCTCTGCCAACATGAAATATCTGACCAAAACTGGTGCGTGTCACTTTTTCTGGGTTTAGTGCCTTGTCCAGGAGCTGCACTAAGGGCTACACCCACTGTTTCACAACATCCATGCTATTTGTTTTGTAGAGTATTTTTCAGCATATATTGTCAATATTCTATCTATGTGCAAAATTCAGAGTAGCAGATTGCATGTTTATTCCACTACCACAAGGGGACTGAAGGTAGCCAAGTGGACAGTTGAGAGAACCTTGAAAATCACAAATTTTCCATTGAAAGCTGAATGAAGAGTAATGGGAAATATGAATCTGATTTGTGTGGGGACACTGT
Source organism: Conger conger (assembly GCF_963514075.1). Taxonomy (NCBI): domain Eukaryota; kingdom Metazoa; phylum Chordata; class Actinopteri; order Anguilliformes; family Congridae; genus Conger; species Conger conger. Next base: position 27,135,317 of record NC_083776.1, on the reverse strand, counting down.
ATGTAGGGCTGTGTGCAATTTTACAGTGTTAGTGAACATTTCCCTGCCACTGTGTGATCTCTCTCCAGATGAGGAGGTGGTTTATGGACAAACCATCTGGGTTATTGTGGATTTAGAGGCACCAGCGGGAAGGAGGCTGTTGGCCAATGCTGTGAAACATATGGTGATTTCCCCCTCAATAAAACTCCATCTGTACAGAACACACAGAGACCGTACACCTTTCCTGCTTCTACCTCAGTGCTATATGCTAATACCTGAGCGCAGTATGCTAATACCTGAGCGCTGTATGCTAATGCCTGTGTGCCCTATATGCTAAAAGCTGAGTGCTGTATGCTAATGCCTGTGTGCCCTATATGCTAACACCTGAGCGCTGTATGCTAACACCTGAGCACTGTATGCTAATACCTGAGCGCTGTATGCTAACACCTGAGCACTGTATGCTAATACCTGAGCATTGTATGCTAACACCTGAGCACTGTATGCTAATGCCTGTGGCCCTATATGCTAACACCTGAATGCTGTATGCTAAAGCCTGTGTGCCCTATATGCTAACACCTGAGCGCTGTATGCTAACACCTGAGCACTGTATGCTAACACCTGAGCGCTGTATGCTAATGCCTGAGCACTGTATGCTAATGCCTGTGTGCCCTATATGCTAACACCTGAGTGCTGTATGCTAATGCCTGAGCGCTGTATGCTAATGCCTGTGTGCACTATGTGCTAATACCTGAGCGCTGTATGCTAATGCCTGTGTGCACTATATGCTAATACCTGAGCGCAGTATACTAATGCCTGTGTACCCTATATGCTAATACCTGAGCGCTGTATGCTAATGCCTGTGTGCCCTATATGCTAACACCTGAGTGCTGTATGCTAATGCCTGTGTGCCCTATATGCTAATACCTGAGTGCTGTATGCTAATGCCTGTGTGCCCTATATGCTAATACCTGAGCGCAGTATGCTAATGCCTGAGCACTGCTCACTTTACTGCACACTTTTAACTGAGCACTGAACAATTGTGGTGTGTCAGGACCTGATATTCAGAAATGCTGAGATAATGCACTGTATTTTCTGGAAAATTTAACATTGAACTGAAAATAAAACGACAGTAATTCCATGTTTGAAGAACTGTTGATCCAAATGCTGAAATAGAGAGGATTAATGGTACATAAACGGATGGGAGGACAGATAAATGCTGTTGATGAATGGAAACGAGAACATGGCAGTACTTGGCTCCTGATCATAAAAATGTATGAAAATGGGTTGCGTCCCCAGCAGTGTAACATGGGATTATACATGCCCGTCAGAATCAATTGCCATGCAACTAATATTTCCTGGGCCCATGACCCACTTACTGTAATGATGAACCTGAATACATTTTCTCCAAAATATAAAAAATGGAATTAAAATGTACTGCATGTCGGCACAACTGCATTTACGCCGTAACCAGCCGGATTTAATTAAGATTTAATTAAGATCAGTGGGCAGTTGATTGTATCTCACAACCAACCTCGGCCCCTCCCACTACCCACTCTGGTCCCTCCCATTACCACCTTGTCCCCTCCCCCTGCCCACCAGTGGGTCCTGAGTGGGTCCTGAGTGGGTCCTTTTATGCCACGGAGTGACATAAAAATGTCAGTGTCTTCTGTCTCATTGGCACCTCTCCCTCCAGACCATTTTAGCGACTCTGATCTTTCAGCGAGCATTACAAATATACACATTAATTAATGTGTGTGTAGAAATTGTTTGTTTCGTCAGGATACTAATCAAGGGTGTTTCAGAAGAGGCAGGTCATTACTGTTTGCACAGACTTCGGCAAAGTCCGCAAAATGGAGTCGACTGATGAAAACCAGTTTCTGGAACACTCTGTCTGCCTTTGCCTCAACACCCCGTGCTCCTCAGCAGTTTGAGAAGCTCTAAACGGGCTGAATAAGACCGTGTTCTGTAAAGTTAAAGAGTTCAGATCAATATATAGTTTCCTGAAGGCATTCTGACCAATAGAAGACTTTAGTGGGAGAGAATGTGCAGTGTGTGGGTTTAAGAAGAGGCCTGGGGTTTTTAAAGCCAACAGAGGAGTGAGAAAGACACTGAGACCACTGTTCTCACCTCTCCGGCTGAACCTCGAAACTGCGTGGGCCTGTCTCGCTTTTAAAAGTTGATAATTATGGATGGGGCTCAGATTTCTATCGGAGTTGGAGGAGAATATCCATGATATATAGGAAATGTTTCTGTCCGTGTGTGTGTGTGTGTGTGTGTGTGTGTGTGTGTACCCTAGGCTCAACCACCCTGCAGTACCATATCTGCTGGCTGTCCCTGAAATCTCACTGTGGTGTCAAAATGTTAAAATATACAGACTGTTGGAGGTAGTTGTAGCCATGTATAAAAGGAGAGGCATTTTAAAAAGCGGCATGTTAAAATAAGATTGCTCTCTGAGATGCAGTGATAACCCATGGGTCAAACTGCTCCGTTAAACTCCTATTTAGCAGTGCCACATTGCACATAGCTCTCTTGTACGAAGGAACGTACACACACACACACACACACACACACACACACACACTCACACACACGTATTTGGTGCTTCAGGATATTTCACTCCACTGTTGGAGAAACAGCGGTGAGACACCACTGTTTGCAGACTGGCTTATCTTTCTGCCATCAGCCTGTAATTATCCATTGTTATGCCCCAATTTGATTGTACTTTGTGATTTCTGCTGGTCCTTCCTCCGCCCCTGCGCGCACACACACACACACTCACACACACTCACACACACTCACAGTGCAGTGGCTGGTTCTGCCATCCCAGTGTCCAGTGTGAAGTGCAAGTGTGGATTTAAATGCAGAGCTAAATATGGTGTGAAATGTGCAGTTAAATGTGGAGCTGGTGTGGGTGTTGACCATTGGGAGTGATGACTAATCTCCTGTCTCGCTCTGCAGAAGTCCAGCCCTAACGTGCGCGTGGGAGTGATCGCCAACCCTGGCTCCAGGCCAACGGAGGAGAGCACCGCAATTGGCCGAGCCATCTGGGCCTCACTCCTCACCCAAAAGAGCAAGGACACCTTTAATTTTGTCCAGAAGCTAGTAAAGGAGGAGACTGGCCAGCTCCTCCAGCAAGGAACCAAGATTAAAGACCTGCTTCCAGAGGTGGGTCCAAACACAACGGTCACGTTCGGTAAGCTGTAAACATGGAGAGATCAATACATTGGTTATAATCTGTCAGCACAGAGATGTTTGCACACAGTTATTACCGGACCTGAATGCGGAATGATCTGGCTAATCACCTGTCCGCATATCTTCCATTCGGAGGAGGGGGTAGGAGTGTTTCTGAGCACAGCGGCAGTGATGGATGTAATTACTTCCTCTTTGGGTTTAATTACACTGTCTGGAACACAAGTTGAGAGCTTGCCGTGGTTTGCCGGCGCTGGGTGTTCTGAATCAGTCGGCTCTCACGGCCAATGCTTTATTACAGCACGGCCAGGAAAACTGCTCTGAATCACGCTGACACAATTTTCTCCCCAATATTATTTCACTGTTCTTTCTCTTGCTTTTGTGCTGTTTTACACCGTGGGGATGTTGAACCTGATTTGTTACGAGGAGAGCTCCCTCTGTCCGCTAATGAAAACAGCCAGAGCCTTATTCGGCCCGTTTTATTTATGTATTTTTTTATGTGGCTGATGAAATTCTGTGGGCTGTTCTCCCAGCAGAGCCCCTCCAGCCATGGAGTAAATCTGTGGAGTAGGTTTGGCTGCAGTGGAAGTTTTCTCCGCATGCTGCATGTGTCAGGCTCTCCAGCGTGAGAGAAGCCAGGGCAACGTCCCTCAGGAAGCCCCCAAAGACGGCCTCTGATCTGCCTGTCTAGAACCGTGGCTGCAGAGTAATCATTTATTCATACCGCAGATGTGTGTGTGTGTGTGTGTGTGTGCATACACAGGGGATTTCTCTAAAAAGGTAACACAGGATCATTGCCCTCATACTTATTCCATTCACTCTCATGCTCTTATCAAAATATAGACAATTAACACGACAAACAGACAAGGAGCCTGCAGGCTGAATTCATTTTTGGCAGCGACTAATGTTTTCCTTTCATTTCAAGTGATTTTTCAAGTGATCTAGTGGCATTTAGATTAAATGCATTTACAGCCAAATTGAAGCACATGTGGTAATTGAAGGCTGTTGTTCAGCTGCACATGTCCACATGTTAAAGAAAAACCCTGAGAGAGACACACGCATGCACTCACACACACACACACACACACACACACACACACACACACACACACACACACACACACGTACGCATGCGCACACTCTGTCTGTCACGCACATTCTCTTGCACACACATACACACGCGCACACACACACACACACACACACACACACAGACGCACACACGGACATGCATGCAAGCACATGCGCACACACACACACACACACACAACACACAGTGTTGAGCCCTCGTGTTTGAATCGGGATGAAATAGCGTGAGTAAACGGTGCTGGTTACAGTGAGTGACAGGGCGGGGTTTGGGCTCTTCTGCAGGGCATGGACCAGGACAGCTTTGAGAAGAAGTTTAACACCCTGGAGCTGGGCTTCCTCCACAGCCAGGAGCTCTTCTGCCGGGACGCCCTGAAGCTGCAGCCGGGGGAACGGGCCGTGGTCAGCAACGGCAGGGTGAGGAGCTGGGGGTCGGGCAGGGGCGGGGTCGGGGTCAGTCGGGCTGGAGGTCCGGGCTGACCCTGTCAGCTTTCGGGGTCATGTGTTCAGATCTGTGTGCTTTGTGTTGCCGTTTCTCAAGAACTGCAGGTGTCTGCAGAGAGATGCAGTTTGCCATTCTGTCAGGCAGGGGATGGAGGATGTCTTCACCCCTGGGGTTCACTGTCTGTAATGAACCAATGTGTAAACCAGAGCATTTCTGCCCAGGAGATTTCTGCAGATATGGGTGCACTTATACCTGTGGGATTGAGTGTGTGTGTATCTGTTTGTATGTGTGTATAAGTGTGTGTGTCTGTGTGTGAGTGTACATGTTGATAAGCGTGTGTGTGTGACTGAGTATTTGAGTGTGTCCACATGTGAATACCTGTGGTGCGACAGTAGGGGTGAGGTCCCCTGTGACTGGAGAATTTTGAAAGACCCTGCTGTAGCAGAACTCCACTGTCTGAAATCTGAAACAGTAACACAATGCAAGAGTGTGACTTCCATTACTCTGGTGATAATCATAATCATAATAATAATCATATTGTGCTGCCAGGCATTGCAGAGTCAGATTTTAAGACAATCAGATAAAGAGGTGGATAGAATATTCCCCATACTTATCATTCTCTCCTTTTTTTGGTCTGCAGTCGATGCATTCAAATTTCTGCTGGTAGCTGAATCATTCTCCATCTGTGTCATTCTGATTCCAAATGTTATGGTGCATTGTTCAGCCTGTGATTGTTGTTTTTCTTCTTTCTCTTCTCTTTCTGTTTCTGAGTTCTTCTCTGGCTCTTGATTCTTGTGTCCTGGTCTGTGAGAGGCGGAGCCTGCCCCCTGTGTAATTCTGATTTGCTTTCGTTAGATTTTGGGGCCTTTTGGGGAAGAGGAGGAGTTCGGTGCAGAGGACTTCCACTTGCTGGAGAAGATCACGCTTGGCACCTCTGCTCAGAAGATCAAGGCTCAGGTCAAGCAGACGGGAGCCAAAGGGAGACAGTGCGTCCACTCTCTTCCTCTCTGACATCATTTCCTGTGGCAGTGCACTACTTCCTCGTCCTTTGGGGCGGTATACGGGGTCAGGCTCCGCACTCCAGATTGTCTCATGTCTGAAATCCGAACGTCAAACGTAAACATATCAGACATTACCAATGTCGAAGACGCTAGCCCGCTTGCTGTAGTCTGTACAAAAATGCAGACTTGGTTCTGGCTCCCTTGGGGTATTCTGATGTGCAAGGTTTTTCTCTCTCCAGCCTTGATCAGTTGTGTGTGCGTACGGCGGTGCTTTTCCCAGAACGCACTGCTGTGAGGAGCTGGAGAGCTGTCTCCGGTTGGAACGTGCGGTAGCAGGAGACGCCAGGATTGAGTGAATGATTGGGACTAATTAGGAGACGGAGCGGTGGCACTCTGCCGATCTCCAGGACACCTCCCCCGGGGGCGCCTCTGTCCACAGCAGGAGAACTCGCGTCTGTCAGCACTGCCTCTTAATTACACTCCTCAGCTCGTGCGCCTCTCTCACATCCCCAGAGCTCCCGTGTGGAGACGGCCAGTCAGCTTCATCACTCTGTACCGGCAGGGCCTATCAGCATGCTGTTTTTGTCTAGGCTGGGCCAATCAGTGTGCTGTTTCTGTCCAGACAGGGCCAATTAGTGTGCTGTTTCTGTATTGGGAGTAGTATTTTTAAGCATAATAGAATAACTGCTGCCATGGGGCGTACAGGTGTGTTGGTGATTGGCTATCTCATGGACACCCAGTGGATATCGGTGATGTATTTTCATCCCGGAAGCATTTAATATGACCTCTGACGTTTGGTTGTTGACTGCCACATCAGGTATGATTCATCTGAAGATTGAAGATAGCCTATACGCCACATGGTGGCAGCTATTCTTATTATGCTCTATAAAAACGTGATTCGATATATCGTGCAGCCCTGGTTGGCAGGGACAATGAGTGCACTCTTCCTGTCTCAGCAGCCAATTGGTGTGCTCTCTCTCTCGCCCCCCAGGGCCAGTGATTTGGTGATGAAGGTCGACGCCCTGCTGACCGCCGCCCCCAAAGGAGAGCCCCGGAGAGACGTTAAGTTCGCCAAAGACGAATTCAGGTGAGAGAGAGAGAGAGAGAGAGAGAGAGAGAGAAACTTATATCTTCCCTTATTCTTCAGTAGCCTCTGTTACTGTTGTTGTTTTCATCGTTTTTGTGCTGTGTGTGTGTGTGTGTGAAATCTACATGCGTGTGCGTGTGTCTCCCAGCGTGCTCCACCTCTCTGAGCGGGAGGAGGAGGTGTTCTACGACGTGGTGGCACTCGTGGACCCCCTCAGCAGAGAGGCCCAGAAGATGTCCGCCCTGCTGATCGTAAGACGCTCCTGTTTCCCCTAGCGCTCGAGCGCTGGGGCAGACTCCCTGTCCCGGCTCAGAGACCAGATCAGAGGTGCTGACACCCAGCAGAGGGCAGTCGGCAGAGATAAAAACTCAATTTCCTGTGACTGTGATCATCAAATCTGTCTCTGGAATCCAGTCCTGGTTTTCTTTTCTCTCTGTGATTAACTGAATAGTTAGTGACAATGATTGGCCAGATTGTCTTCACACCTGACTCCCAGGTAAAGGGAGGGTGGAAAACCAGCAGTTCCCAGCAGACCATGATTTGATGATCTCTTGTAATCACACAATCGCAGACACAGACACTTGCCCACAAGCTACAAAAAGTGTGTGACTGAACAAATGAAAAACAAAACACTTCCTCTTTAATCTCTAAATTTCTCTGCAAGACGTTCTTTGTAATCCTTGCAGTGATAGGGTTCATGTTGTATCACGATGAGTACAGTAAATGCTACAAGTGTATTTTGCATCTTTATACGCTTTAAAAGAAACTATTTTGAGCGCACCTGTCATATTGTGTGACATATGACATGTTTCATCTGACAGCTTAACTTGACTCTGTCAGCCCTTGGGCTACCAGCAGGGATGTGTGTTACCTCTATTTATCTCTCTGGTGCCGTGTGTTGACTGTGTTGCGCTGTGCGCTGACTGTTATGTGTTCCGTTCAGGTGCTGAGTCGTGTGGTCAATATGAACCTGCGATTGTTCATGAACTGCCGGGCCAAGCTCTCTGAGACGCCCCTGAAGAGGTGAGCTCGTTGAACTTCCTGTTCCTGTATCTCCCACAGGAAACCCTGTCCCTTCCTGTATCCTCCCCCCCCCCACAGGAATCCCTCCCCTTCCGGTATCCCCCACAGTAAAAGGTTGTCCCATTGCCATAATGGGCGGGGCTTGTCCAGGGCTCCTCTGATGATTGGTGGGGAAGTGCTGTGTGTAAATAAGGGCAGTAGAGGGGGGAGGTCAGGCCTATTGCACTTGTCTTGGTAATGAGTAATGCCTTTAGCACCAGAACACAGGAAACCACCATCGACCGCCTGTTTGTTTTTGCTGGCTTTTATGTTTCAGAGAAATGCATTACCTGGAAGGTTAATGCTCAGCATTGAGCCAACCTTGGGCACTTGTTATGATGCAGGCGCAATATCAATTCCGTGCTTGTTGTAGGAATGTGAATTAAGAGAGGGGGTTCTGCTATTGTGCCCATGCGGCCAATCACAGAGGCACCCGAGTGTCTTGGAATGACATTCAGCCTGTTAGTGTGGAGAGAGAAGCTTTGGGATTATTCTTACCTGCTGCACCGTGCTCTGCGGTCAAGGTGCCTGGGAACTTCGCACAGTGCTGACAATCTCCGGAGATCAAATGTGAAGCAGATATCTCCAGATATCTCCCCCTGCCACCTTGCCTCTGTGGGTCAGTCTCAGCGAAAGGATGGGATTGTATTGACGGTTGTCCTTGCATTTCACCAACAAATAAAATCAAAATTTTGTCCAGAAACGCCAACAAGTTCAGCAGGTAAATGTACTGAAGGTACTGAAACCAGCTCGCCAAACACACCAGAACACTCACACATTGTCTTAGATGGAGGGGGTGGGTCAGTTAAATGGGGGAGTTGGTAGCCCGGATAGGGGAGTCCTGATTGGAGCTGCCATTATGTCTGCCCTGGAGGACCTAAGCAGCCAGCGGGAAAGAGAGAGCTGTGTTTTCATATTATATTAATCGTTTAATAATCTCTCTAAACACAACCTTTGCCTTTTGTTCTTCTTCTTGTTTCATACAGTGTAGAAGATTGATTTAAAATGTAATTATGGGATTATAGAAGGACAGTATGTCTCTGGGGGAAGGCTCTTAGAATAATGGTGAATTGAAAGCAGGCCTCCCTAAGGAAATGGGGATTACGGTCTTATAATAGGTTGGGTTTTAAAATACTCCGCAATCGACTGTGTCAGCTCTATCCTGGATGATTCACTGGTTTCACCTCAGGGATCTGACAGCCCAGGTTTCTCCACCCTCTCTCCACCCTCTCTCCACCCTCCCCCTCTCCTCTCCTCCCTCTCTCCACTCTCCCCCTCTCCTCTCCTCCTCCTTCTCTGCAGCTTCTACCGCTACGTGCTGGAGTCAGACGTGGCGTTCCTCGGCAACAACACCCTGTCCCCCGGACCCATGGCCCACTTTGGCGACATGCCCGAGTCGCCCCTGCTCACCCTCAACATGATCACTCCCGAGAACTGGATGGTGGAGGCGGTGCGGAGCTCCTACGACCTGGACAACATCCACCTGCAGGAGGTGCTAAAGTTCTCCCTCTCAGTAGTCATGTTCACTCCCATCTGCCTGCAGGAGGGGCTAAATTCATACTAACCTGCCTACTGCCATACTAACTACATTTCTTAGATGCATGACTGACTTGTGTTTTAATTGATTTCTTCTTGGTCAATTGGCTCTTTGCTTGATGGATTGGTCAATTTATTGACTGGTTGGTTCATATATTAGTTTGTTGATTGGTTGCTGGTTGGCTAATACTTGATTTGGTTAGTTTGTTTGTTGGTTGAAAGTTTGGTTAGTTGCTTAATTGACTCATCATTTTAGCTGTTGAATTGATTGCTTGGTTGCTCGGTTGGTTGACATATGACCTGGTGAACTGGTTGGTTCATTGTGACATAATTGACAGTTTTTTTACTTGATTGGTTTATTATTAGATCACGGTCAGTGTTGGTCAGGGAGATACTGTGTGTAATTGGTCTATTATTTGATCACGGTCATTGTTGGTCAGTGCGTTACTCTGTGTCGGTCTCTCCAGATCAGTAGCTCTGTGACTGCAGAGTATGAGCTGGAGCATGTGCTGTTGGAGGGGCACTGCTTCGACCTCTCCACGGGCCAGCCCCCCCGCGGCCTGCAGTTCATCCTGGGGACCAGGACCGCCCCCCTGGTGCAGGACACCATCGTCATGGCCAACCTGGTACGCCCCTGCCCTCCCCACCTTCTGAAACAATCTGAGTTCATTACCACAGTTATAATCACTGTTTTTTTTTTATTCCAGTTGACAATGTCTGTGCTTTCAAAACCAAAATATTTTCATTCGTTCATTATCTGGGTGCCATCAATCGTATGGTTTGAAAGTAAAAGTCATGGTAGCATTTCTGTCTCTAGGGCAATGTCTGCAGTGTAGTTTTCTCTGCAGCTCAGTATGCTTTCTGGGTGATGGTGTGTCTGCTGTTGTTCTCTGAATTTCGACAGGGGTACTTCCAGTTAAAGGCCAACCCTGGGGCCTGGGTGCTGAAGCTTAGAGAGGGCCGCTCTGAAGAGATCTACCAGATACTCGCGTGAGTCACCCCATCTGCATAACCCGCCTTTTCCAGAACTTTCCATAGCATCTCTGCTCGTCCTGTCTGTGGAAGTCAGCCTACGTGACTGTCTGTGTTAAGGAGAATGTGTGGCTGGCATATTTCCATTGTCTCAGTGGGTAGGTAGTGTACTGGGCAGCCCTTCCTGCTGCATTGAGCATCCTGCCTGCTTATGTGTCTTATTTGCTTGAGTTCAGAGTGGACATGGATGGGTCCAGTGAGTTTCCCAGAGGGAAAATAGACCAGGAGAGCCTCTGTGTGTCCTCAGAACAACTTTGTCCTCCTCTTTTCTCCCCTTCCTCCCTTTCCTCCCCACTCTTCTCCTCCCCCTTATTCCTTTATTTCTCTTCGCATACGCTCCCCTCTCCTGTTAAATCTGGTTTGTGCGTTGCTCTCTTTGGGGATGTGATTAGACTACAGTGCACCTGCTGTCTGTGCCTCAGACTGAAATGATGTGCTCTATATATCGCTCCCTCTCTCTGTTTAACTGCTCTAACACGGCTGCAGTTTAGAATCCTCTCCACAGAAAACAGTTATTGCAGAGATAATGATAAAGGCGCCTTTTGTTCAGTCTTTTTCACTGTTAGACTGTAATAGTGAAATTATGTAATTATCATAAATTGGTGAAACATAGTGACATATTCATTTTAATTTAGTCGAACGACCATGTGCAATACAGAGCGGTTTTAACTCCTCATGCTTACATTTACACTCACATTTACAACTTTACACTCACAAATTTACACTCACACTCACATAAAAAAATGTACACTCACAAATTTACACTCACACTCACATTTAGGTCACATTAGGTTTACTCCATGTCCAAACTTTGGTCAGAGTTTAAAGACACGGAGACTTTAACCCCACAGCACAGCCAAACGCAGACCCGGTTCCTCCTGAACCGGCCTGAAACACTGAGATTAAACCCTCAGCCTGGCTGCTGAAGCTGCACTGTCGTTTTTCACCCCGGCAGCGTCGTAATTCATTCCACTTTCTCGCCACACCTGCGCTGGTTACCAGGGCGATTAGAGCCAAGATTTGGGGTGGTCTCCTGCTCTGAGATGAGTCTGGGGTGAGAGTGGGTGTTCTCTCCGTGGGGGAGATGTAAAACGGTCTCATTAATAGCCGCGTGTCACCTAGTAAGTGCAGCGTTTCGTGGGGCCCCCAGCGTTTAGTGTGGGCGGTATTTTGGAAGGGGTTCAATGCGAGCCGTGCGCGTGCCACATTCCCCACGGTGGAAGAGCTCGTGGTCCTATCCCGTACCCTACCCTCCTGGCACCTGTACCGGGCTGCCCCCCCCTCACCCCTCTCCCTATAGGCCCAGCGTCAGCCTCAGAAGCCGTGAACACGGCTCAGTGCTGAGAACGAGTGCGCTCGTCCAGCGCTGCCGCTCTCTGGCTGTGTCGGGCCGATCTCAGTCCCATTCAAAGCAGGGGGACGGGGCCGGAGATGAATGGGGCCGGAGATGAATGGAGACGTCGCTTAGCCCCTGGCCGCGATCCCAGAAGGCAGCGCTAGCCAGGACTTGTATTGTGTCGGCGTTTGAGCTGTTTGCGTGTGTGTGTGGCGTCACGGCGACAGGCTCGCCACGCGGACGCTCCGGGAGCGCGACCTGAGCTTCCCGCCTCGCGCTCCCTCCCCGGGACGTTCCAGCTCGGCTGAGTCACGCTCCCAGAATCCTTTGCGTCGCTGAGTTCACACGGGCACAGATGGGGAGCTTCAGACGAGCGTTGTCCTTTAATCAGACGTTTGTAGTTGTTCACACGGCTCGCCCGGAGAGGAAGAGAGAGAGAAATGTCTCTCCGCGTCTCTGTCAGGTTTATGTGTCACCTGGGCGCGATGTCCTGGCAGGTCGTAATCAGACTGTGAAAGGAAAGAAAGGTGTGTGTGTCTGTGTGTGTGTGAGCGTGTGTGTGTGTGCGGCATGTGTGTGTGTGTGTGTGTGTGTGTGTGTGTGTGTGTGTGTGTTTAGCAGATTTCTGTGATAATGCTCTTTCACATTAATTTCTGAAACCATAATGAACCTTTTTACTGTTCCAGCCATTAAAATGTCTCATTTAAGACCCCTCTCTTTTCACTTTGTGCAAATAAAAATAAATAAATCTGAAAACATAGACCGTTATCCATTGCTCATTCTTTCTCTCTATTCTTTCTCTTCCTCTCACGTTCTCTCACTGTTGCTCACTCATTCTCTCTCTCCAGGCATGATGGCACAGACTCCCAGGCAGAGACAGGCGATGTCATTGTTGTCCTCAATAGTTTCCTCAGCAAGATCATCAAAGTCAGGGTAAGCATTGCCACTACATTCCAGGCCTCTGTAGCATTTTTTACAAACTATTGCTACAACTACAACAACTACTACAACTACTACTACCACTACTAATAATTGGCACATTGTGTATAAAGGCAGTTAATGGAAGTGATGTCTGTTATTTAATGTTTTTTTTTGTTGTATTTTTTCACTCTTACTCTCACCATGTGACCGGTTTAGCTCCATTTTCCAAGTCTACCTGTGTGGATTGGCCACTGTGATGACTCTTTACCACCCGCGTCTCTTTCACAGGTGCAGAAAAGGGCAGAAAAAATGAACGAGGATCTCCTTAGCGACAGCACGGAGAACAAAGGAATTTGGGAATCCATAACAAGGTGCATGCGGAACACATTTTTCCATTTGATATCTGTCCAGTCAGAGTACCCCTGCGGGTAGATACAGCATTAGCCTACACTCACAAAGTGACGTGACCAGACATATCCACATAATTTTTATTAACATTTTGTGTATGTGTTTGTCTGCGTGCGTGTGTGCGTTTGTGTGTGTGTGTGTGTGTGTGTGGGACTGTGTGTGTGCTTGTGTGTGTGGGACTGTGTGTGTGCTTGTACACTCTCTAACTCAAAACTTGTGACTTGTCTGCTTCTGGCCACCTGCTCACATTATGTGAAGGGTGTGGAACTCTGTGGAAAGAAGGTAGGAGGACTTTCTGACTGGACTGCTATGTGTCCACTGGCTGTCTCTCTTCAGATTCACATTGCTTGAGTAATGCCTGCCCCTTTCTGCATGATAAACGCTCTGCTTTATTCCATCTTGGCTGTTTTCCTCTCCTGTTTCACCAGCATTAAGCGTGCAGCCATTTTGTCTCCCACAGAATGCTGATGTTTTATGTACTTTTCACATCTCTTTATAGATATTTTCCTCTTTTACCATTGGCTCTTATTTTTATCCTCAGCTGTGTTTTTTTGTTCAGGGATGCATGCAAACTGGTTATGCTGACCAGGAACATTTCATTTCCACAAAATATATCCAGGAAACTCTTTTTATTGTGACATTATACTAACAAATTAGGCAGGCATTAAATTTGCACACCTCAGCCCTTAATGGTTTTAAGGGTGTATCAGGGAACACTGTATTATGTGGTAATACCTCATACTGTTCAGTTTCATAACTCTATTATGCATAATTTAAAATCACAGTAGCAGCTGGGCTGATGAGTATTTTGCTGTAAAGTACTGGTCCTGGTCATATGGGTTTGGAAGCAGCACTGTGGATGTTGCTTCTGGGATGTTTTTTTGTCTGGCTAATAGGCCTTAAAGCATCCATGCTCCTGCTGTCCGAGTTTGGCTTTGAGCCGCTGAACCAGCAGAATTCAGATACAACTTTAGTCAGAAATCCGACCAATCAGAATGCTTTCTGGCTGACGTGAAGGGGTTCACTTGGGGGGGAAAATAAAATCTGTGGATGCACATGCTTGCTTGGATGCAGCTGTCATGGTAACAGATGGGGCTGTCATGGTAACAGATGCCCGCTCTGCTGTCTCAGTCCCCGTGTGTCACATGTCGAGTGACAACCACACCCCAAAAACATTCTGCCGTGACCAAGCGGCCCAAACCAGGCTTCGTTTCTGAAGCTCATTATCTTGTGCCACTGCGGCTGGCTCCAGTATAGGTATTTCAGCCGCCCCTCCAATGTAAGTAAATGGTAAACATATGAAGTCAATCGTTTTTTCCCACAAGAAAATGTCAATACAGAGGTGTTTTCATCCTGGCTCCAATTTGTACAACATGGCGGCGCCCAAAAACTGCACTTCTGCGGTTACAAAACACAGTGTTCTGCTTTTCTATTCAGTAGGCGTCACAGACGTATTTATTTTACAGTCTATGGCCCTGATGTGGGAACAGTGAGGGTTGAAGTAAAAGGCACAGTGAAGGATGAGTGTCTTAATAGACCCCTATTACCTAATGGGGGTCAGACAGAAAAAATATAGAAACCACTATATTGCATTGTTGTGTAATTGTTATGTATTGAGTGTTTCTGTGTTGTGTAAGTGTATTGTATTACATTGCTGTGTGTTACTGTGTTGTGTGATTTCTTTCTATTGCATTGTTGTGTATTGAGTGTTATTGTGTTGTGTGATTGTATTGTATTGCATTGCTGTGTGTTGTGTGCTGTGTGTGATTGTGTTGTGTGATGTGCTCCCGCAGTCTCGCCGGCGGGGGGTCAGAGGAGGGGCAGAGGAAGAGGGAGGACGTGTTGAACATCTTCTCGCTGGCTTCAGGGCATCTGTACGAGCGCTTCCTCAGGTGGGCCGCCCACTCGCACCTGTCAGTCAGAGGACCCCGCTAACCCCGCCTTCTCGCTCTGTACCTCTCTCCTTCTCGCTCTGTACCTCTCTCCTTCTCGCTCTGTACCTCTCTCCTTCTCGCTCTGTACCTCTCTCCTTCTCCTCTGTACCTCTCTCCTTCTCCTCTGTTCTCACGCCCTCTCTCCACTCTCACTCTGTACCTCTCTCTTTCTCCTCTGCTCTCACGCCCTCTCTCCTTCTCCTCTGTACCTCTCCTTCTCCTCTGCTCTCACGCCCTCTCTCCTTCTCCTCTGTACCTCTCTCCTTCTCCTCTGCTCTCACGCCCTCTCTCCTTCTCCTCTGTACCTCTCTCCTTCTCCTCTGCTCTCACGCCCTTTCTCCTTCTCCTCTGTACCTCTCTCCTTCTCCTCTGCTCTCACGCCCTCTCTCCTTCTCCTCTGTACCTCTCTCCTTCTCCTCTGCTCTCACGCCCTCTCTCCTTCTCCTCTGTACCTCTCTCCTTCTCCTCTGCTCTCACGCCCTCTCTCCTTCTCCTCTGTACCTCTCTCCTTCTCCTCTGCTCTCATGCCCTCTCTCCTTCTCCTCTGTACATCTCTCCTTCTCCTCTGCTCTCACGCCCTCTCTCCTTCTCCTCTGTACCTCTCTCCTTCTCCTCTGCTCTCACGCCCTCTCTCACTCTGTACCTCTCTCCTTCTCCTCTGTACCTCTCTCTTTCTCCTCTGCTCTCATGCCCTCTGTTTCTGTCACTGCCTCTCTTGCGGTCTCTCTGAATTCTGTTCCAAATATCTG
This sequence comes from Conger conger, assembly GCF_963514075.1. NCBI lineage: Eukaryota > Metazoa > Chordata > Actinopteri > Anguilliformes > Congridae > Conger > Conger conger. The sequence goes on along the minus strand of NC_083776.1, from coordinate 27,119,552 downwards.
CATTTTCATATACTTGTATGAGCTTGAAAAATGTACCATTTAAAGGTAGATATTTGTAATCGTTAATACTTATATAAAACGTTATGTAACAACAGGAGGCTGTGGTCAGTACTGGCTGTGACAGGTGTCTATATTATTAATAATAAAAAACAAAAAAAGTGAAATCTGAAAAAAGCCTCAAAAGGCAGGAAATGACTTGGCCCTAACACTAACAATAGCCTGCTGTCCCCCTGCTGAGGCATACAGATGGTAGGGTCAGGATTTGTCTGCAAAGGTGGCGCATGGCTAAAGTATCAGACGTCAGTTTGTTGCAGTTGCACACCGAGAACTGGGGTTTGATTCCCGGAATCTTAAAGGTTTTCAACATCTTGTGGAGTCCATGCCTTGAAGAATTGAGGCTGTTTTGAGAGCAAAGGGAGGCCCTACCCAGTATCAAATGAATTCCTAATAAATTGCTCAGTGAGTGTATAATATATTTTCGAATTCATAAACATTGTCTTTCTCTGCCTTTCTCTCTCCCTCTGTTTCTTTCTCTGTGTGTGTTCCAGAATAATGATGCTCTCAGTACTGAAGCACACCAAAACACCTGTCAAGTTCTGGTTCCTCAAGAACTACCTCTCCCCTTCTTTCAAGGTAATAAATTCTCTGCACGTGTCCCACACCAAACTTTTGCCCCATTCCCATTCCGTGGTGATGCCTCCCTGCTGAGACGAGGTGTTTTTTGTTATTATTTTTCAGGAGAGGATCAGGTTTCTATATATCGATAGATGAAAGGATGGTGGGATGTGCTGTCTGCCTCTCTCTTTATCCAATTTCCCCCATATTCGGTCTGAGTCTGAACACGAGCACCCACCTCAGACATAGCAGAGTAGGGGCCAGAGACCAAAGGTGCGACTCTTTCCGCAACATTCTGTTTGATGTGAGCTCTTTCCGGGGTGCTTTTGCGAGTTGCTGAGATGAAACGAGCGCTGAACATTAGGTAACCCGGGGGGAATTTTACAAGATGAGACTACAGTAAATAGAGTGAACAGGTTATTTGTCCGTGTGTCTGAGGTGCGGGGCACATTAACCTCACCGGGCCATTGTTGATCAAACTGTTGTGTTTTAGGCGTCCTGCCTCACGGGGTAGGAAGCCTGTCCCCATTGGCCGACTCTGCGGAGCTCCCCGTTGATAGTTAGCTCTCCCAGCAGAAGCTGAGGTTGGTGTCCAGCCGCTGTCTCTGATTGGCTGTGGAGGATCTGCCACGTGCCCTGTTGCTTTTATAATGGTGTTTCTGGTGGCGCTGGGTTTCCTGGAGTTGGGAGATAAAGTTCTGAGTTCTTCTCTCACCTCGGGCAGGTCTAGGCCTGGGGAAAGAAACGCCTCCCCCTCCATGCAAGGGAGCCAGTCACACTGGGCCACATTTGGCCCCATTTTGAGGGAAGATGTCCTGTTCATTTCTTCTGTGCTTCACAGTCGTTGCGCGGATGTTGGAAGGCATTAAGCACTCTTATTTACCCTTCCTTAACTCAGACATGAGCTCACTCCATTACTCTCTCTCTCTCTTCTTTTTCTGCTCTCTCCCTCTCTATCTTGCCATGTTTTTGCCTCCCTCTCTGCCCCTCCATCTCTCCTTCTCTCCATCCCTCCGCTCTCCCTCCCTGCCTGCAGGAGTCTATCCCCCACATGGCAGAGGCCTACGGCTTCAGCTATGAGCTGGTTCAGTATAAGTGGCCGCGCTGGCTTCACCAGCAGACGGAGAAGCAGCGTATAATCTGGGGCTACAAGATCCTCTTCCTGGACGTGCTGTTCCCCCTGGCCGTCGACAAGATCATCTTCGTGGACGCCGACCAGGTGACCCTGGGGAGGGAGTTGAAATGGTCTAGACCAGAGGTCTCTTGTTCCTTACTGCAGACTGCTCTCATGAGACTCCACAAAATAGCGTATGGCCATTTTCCAGCCCGTCCACAGCTAAATATCCAAGCCTCTCTGGTGTTTTGGAAAGGCAGGCTCATATTGCAACAGCTGAGCTCTGTAGTTACTGGCACAGACAAATGGTTAGCTTGAGCGTAATGTTCATTTGATGCAGTGGAAATATTTCACCCATGTGGAGAGAAAAATCTGGAGGCCTACACATTGATCAACCAAACAACTGTGCTGCACATTTTCACAGCTAATAATATCACATAATTCCTTGTCCTTGTTCACCGCAAATCATCATGTATTTGGTGTCCTTTGGCGTTGCGATTGGGTGTTACCGGTGACATTGTGGTGATCCGGTCTCTCTCTGCTCAGATTGTGAGGGCAGACCTGACTCAGCTCAGGGACCTGGATTTGGAGGGCGCCCCCTATGGGTACACCCCCTTCTGCGACAGCCGGAAGGAGATGGATGGATACCGCTTCTGGAAGTCTGGGTACTGGGCCTCCCACCTGGGGAACAGGAAATACCACATCAGGTAGGGAGGAATGAGGAGCACTTTTTCAGGTTGTTAGTGTGTCCCCCTTTTTTGAAAAGAGAAGCCCAGATTTTTTTGACAGAATGTGAAAATGGTCTGCAGTATTTCAGAAAGCGTACTGCAGGAGCGGTCCGTGTAGGCTTGTTACAGATTGGGCCACACAGCCCAGGCGAGGGGTGTGTGTCACTTTTAGAAAGAACTGTGCAAATGAATAGCCTGTCGACTGTAAAGCGACCTGTGAGGGATTAAACCACCCTCTTTTATTCTTAAAATTCACTGTTTGCAAATATTTACATTTCCCACACTATCCCACACGTTTAAAATCCCCACCCTGCCCCTTAACATTTAAAATCCACATACTGCCCCTTAACATTTAAAATCCCCACACTGTGCCTTAACATTTAAAATCCCCACACTGTCTCCTAACATGTAAAACAGTTCAAATCTCTGCCCTGTCTTCCGCACTGAAACGGTGCCCTTTCTGCCTCTCTGCCAGTGCGTAAATGCTCCTTACATTCTGCAGTCCTCCAACGAGCACGGCAAATAAACAGCGCCCACACTCGCTTAAGGCAATGCAGAAGAACACCTAACGGGGCTGTGTGAGCAGACAGAATAATACAGGTTAATTTTACTTTACAATGAGCTGGCAAGGAGAGTGGCAGTCTGCTGGGTGAGGAAGGCCTCCTGCATACAGGCCGGCAAGGCGTCTGCTGTGTGTGTGTGTGTGTGTGTGTGTGTGTGTGTGTGTGTGTGTGTGTGTGTGAGAGTGTGTGTGAGAGTGTGTGTGAGAGTGTGTGTGAGAGTGTGTGTGAGAGTGTGTGTGAGAGTGAGAGTGAGAGTGAGAGTGACCAGCGCTATCAGCCCTTACCTCTTGGCACACTGCTCTCCCTCTGTGTGTTAGTGTGAGTGTGTGTGTTAGTGTGAGAGTGTGTGTGAGAGTGTGTGAGTGTGAGAGAGAGTGTGTGAGTGTGAGTGTGTGTGAGAGAGAGTGTGTGTGTGTGAGTGAGTGTGAGGGAGAGTGTGTGAGTGTGTGAGTGTGTGAGTGTGTGAGTGTGAGAGTGTGTGAGTGAGAGTGTGTGAGAGTGTGTGAGAGTGTGTGAGTGAGAGTGTGTGTGAGAGAGATTGTGTGTGAGTGAGTGTGAGGGAGAGTGTGTGGGAGAGTGTGAGTGTGTGTGAGTGTGTGTGAGTGTGAGTGAGTGTGTGTGTGTGTGAGTGTGTGTGAGTAAGAGAGAGTGTGTGTGAGAGAGAGTGAGTGTGTGAGTGTGTGTGAGTGTGTGTGTGTGTGAGTGTGTGTGAGTGTGAGTGAGTGTGTGTGTGTGTGAGTGAGTGTGTGTGTGTGAGTGAGTGTGAGGGAGAGTGTGTGAGCCCAGTGCTATCAGCCCTTACCTCTTGGCACACGGCTCTCCCACCGCGAGAAACGCACGAGCCAATCGGCAGGCGCGGATGCGGTGGAGCAGGGCCTGCTGGGAGATGTGGATGGTTTATTGGATTCCTTCACTACACGTAGCCACACGCCGAGCACACGAGGGGGAGGGGGGATTGAATCTCATAAAGGACTCCGTTATCTGTTTCTGCCTCTCTGAAGATGGTGTGGCCAACGGCTCTTCGGATATGGATATTTAAACTGCTGTGGGCTGTCGATTTGGACCTGTTGACCTGTAATATAATTTTAGAGGAGTTTTCTCTGTTGGAAATGGAGTGCAGGGCAGTGGAATGAGCCAGTCTTTGTTTCTCTGTGCCCTCTCTGACTGGGTATGTCTTCATTGACCCCGTTCCACCCCCCTGCTCACATTCCAACCAACCAACCAAAATTATTTTCCAAATTATTTCCTTAGTCAAATGAGCTCTATTTACAGGATGTGGCTTTTTCTTTAGTTTTGGCCGTCAAACATTTTCTGTAGGAAGTTATGGCACTCGTCTGAGGGTTGTAAAGCTAATTAAATAAATGTACTAATTGAGCAAGTGATTAGATGGAATAAAAAATGAAACTGGCAGTGCTGCTGAGTTTGGCGCCCCCTGGCCCAGCGTGCTGTAACTGCAGCCTGTGTCCTGTGCTCTGTCCTGCTCCAGTGCTCTGTACGTGGTGGACCTGAAGAAGTTCCGGAAGATCGCTGCGGGGGACCGGCTGCGTGGGCAATACCAGGCCCTGAGTCAGGACCCGAACAGCCTGTCCAACCTGGACCAGGTGGGACCACTGTTCCCTCCCCTCTGATCCTCTCCTCTCTGTCTCTCTTTACATTACATGACATTACATTACATTATTGGCATTTGGCAGACGCTCTTATCCAGAGCGACGTACAGATGATTAGACTAAACAGGAGACCATCCTCCCCTGGAGCAATGCAGGGTTAAGGGCCTTTCTCAAGGGCTCAACGGCTTTGCGGATCTTATTGTGGCTACACCGGGATTAGGACCACCAACGTTGCGTGTCCCAGTCATTTACCTTAACCACTTCGCTACAGGCCGCCCCTTTACCTCTCTCTTCATCTCTCTCCCCCCCCCTCCCCTTATTGACCTCTCACCCCTGTGATTACCTTCCTGTAACTCAACAACACCCAGTACAGAATCAGTGTTACATTTCCACCTTTTTAAAGCAAGCCCATTTAATCGCTGCCATACATCTTAAACCCTTGAATTATCTTCCACAATTTTCGGGGGAGACGTGTGGTGCTGACGTCGCCCGCATGTTTATATTCCAGCTATAAATGTGCCTCCCTTACAAATAATCTTTTAGATTTAAGTTTAATAATAATTCTGCGATGGCTTGAAATGGCTTACGAATGGCAGGCAAAGTGCTGAGCGCGTGCAAACCGGGCTGCTTTACAGTGATTACAGACCCGGCACCTGCTCCAGTTACTGCGGCTCAGGTGACCTCACCGCATCAGGTCAGTTTCTCTGCCCAGATTTTGTGTATAAATGATTTATTTGATATCTGGAACAAATGTAGTTGCCGTTCTCTAATTTCTCAAGAGCTTGTGCTTCACTCATATGCTGTGGCATCCACATTCTGTGGGTTTTGGAAAGACCTTGATCTCTGCTGCTCTGCACTTGTAAATCGCTTTGGATTAAAAGCGTCTGCCAAATGACAAAAATGTAAATGTAAATGCTCACTGGTAATGTTTATTTTCTGTCATTACAGGACCTCCCCAACAACATGATCCACCAGGTGGCGATAAAGTCCCTGCCTCAGGAGTGGCTATGGTGTGAGACCTGGTGCAATGATGCATCGAAGGCCACAGCCAAGACCATTGATCTGGTCAGTATCAGCACACACGGTTCAGTCAACCAGTCATGAACACGGTCCAGTCACATCCATACATTGACCTGGCATGAGTCTGGTCAACCATACATCAAACCGCCCAGCAAACCACACTTTCAGCTTTACTGCATACCTTTTTATCCTCCTTTTTCTGCCTTATCAATGGGAAACCCTCCTCTAAATGTAGTATTACTGAACTTCAGTCGAGCAGACTTTAATTAGATCTCAGCGCCTGAATTTCACTTGAGTGCAAGTAGGTAGTATGGCACTGTACGTAGAACTAAACTCATAATAAAAGTAAAAATGAACCAAGCGAAAACCTGGGAAAGTGAAGTCACATGAGCCGGTATGCTTCGCGGTGTCACACGGGTGGGTGGGTTGCCTGTGCGTTGGCGGTCTGGGAAGGCTGGCGGGAGTCTCGTTAAAGTGGCTGTGTCTCTTTGCCTGCGGGCAGGACCGCGTGAGCCGGAGACGATGTGAGAATCCCCGGTGTTCTCTGACTCATCGCCTGTCACGTGACCCCAGGCTGAGCGCCCCCCCCCCCCCGTGCCTGCGTGCAGCGACGCGCGGCCGTTCGTGACTGGAGGGATAATCCATGGCTTTCCCACTTCGGTTTGTGCAGTTTGAGCTGTCCCATTTATCATTACAGCCGTGGTGGCAGGTGATGTGTAGGTTTATATCTCTCAGCACGGCTCTCCCGTTCACACAGGCGGGATATTCTCACTGGAGAGATGCGGGTGGTCTTGGGTTTTTATCTCTTCCATTCCCACAGGCGGGATATTCTCACTGGAGAGATTCGGGGTGGTGTGCGGTGCTCGGGTGCAGTGACTCAGCGGTCAAAACTCAACTTTCATCCACATTTCTGTACACACCCGTGATGTCATCCCTGACATTTGTGATGTCATATCTGCCAGATAGCCAGTGCCAAGCTGTCTGCTAGAGGGGGGGGGGGATGACTCTTTAACACCCCTCCCCTGTCCCCGTCAGCAGTCTGATCCCGAAGGCAGTGCCACCTTAGAGCCAGCCGTGCCAGGAATAGAAGCTCATTTACACCGTTTCCTTCTCCCTGGGAAAGGGGCCGTGCACGTGTCACTAGGGAGGCATTTCATCACGGCGTGTGTGTGAAAGTCCGACTCGTTTTCCAGAAGGATAAATACGTTTTGGCATCCCAGGAAAATAATTAAATCTTTCAGGCTTTGCCTTACATCCCACTGGCCCGTGTATTTATGCTTTTAATGTTTTATTATCCAATTTTCCAGATACACTCTGGGCGCAGTTAAATGACTGTTATAGGTCAGTTATTATTCATTTGACATACAGAATGCATTTTATTTCTTTATTTTTATTGAAATAAGATTTAGTACTTTATGATTCAATAGTTTGCTTAACCCGGAGGCCATAATTATATTTATACACTTGAGCTTGAGTGCCTCAGTACATCTCCAGCTGGATACATAGGAAAGCAGTCAGACTGGCTAATTGACCCAAATAAAGATGGCTGCCCAGCCGGTGAATGATGAAGCCTGGTCACTTTGCTCCAGGATGAAGTCAGAGATGGATGTTCTACTGAAGGGAACAAATAAAGCCGTGGCCAGAAGGCTGCAGGTTTGAGTCCCCTGTGACACATGAGCAAGACACATGGCCTGAATTTCTTAAACAAATGTCCATCTGGATAGCATGTAGGGACTTCATCCATTTAAGTTGTATTGTTTAAAGGCGTGGGCTACATAAATAAGGTTATATATTGCTTTGGGGCATTTGAATGATTGAATTAAAGTTGTGTAAGCCAGGGGTTTGCATGCCACAAACAGAATATTCCAGAAATGTGAAAGCATTGTTTTTGTTTAAGAAAGGTTTTTCAATACCCATCCATACTTGTTCTTTTGTGCTGTAGCTTGGACAGAATCTATCTCGTAACTGGAACGTTTCTGGAGTAAATAGGGTTTACTTTTATTTTCAAGAAGTCATAACCATAAGTAATTCTGACAGATAACATTAGAGTTTGCCTTTAAGATATTTTAAGAATGGCAGATCTTTTAGAACCACTATTTGTTAGTAGATTGTGAGTAGGTTGTGAGTAGGTTGTGAGTAGGTTGTGAGTAGGTTGTGAGTAGGTTGTGACTAGATTGTGAGTAGATTGTGAGTAGATTGTCAGAATGTTGTTAGTAGATTGTGAGTAGGTTGTGAGTAGGTTGTGACTAGATTGTGACTAGATTGTGACTAGATTGTCAGAATGTTGTTAGTAGATTGTGAGTAGGTTGTGACTAGATTGTCAGAATGTTGTGAGTAGATTGTGAGTAGATTGTGAGTAGATTGTGAGTAGATTGTGAGTAGGTTGTGAGTAGGTTGTGAGTAGATTGTCAGAATGTTGTGAGTAGATTGTCAGTAGGTTGTGAATAGGTTGTGAAGAGGTTGTGAGTAGGTGTCTTTGCCGGTCCCGTGCAGTGTAATAACCCCAGGACTAAGGAGCCCAAGCTGACGGCGGCCGTGCGGATCGTGCCGGAGTGGGCGGAGTACGACAGAGCCGTGAAACGCCTGCTGAAGACCGTCCAGGACGAGAACACTGCCGAGGTCAAAGGTCATTCTTCACCACAGAAAGGAGGTTAGCAGGGCCCCTTATCCAATGAAAGCATCATTTGATTTTCCATCACCATCAAAGCCCTTTGACACACATGAGGTTGGGGCGACGTGGCTCAGGCAGTAAGAATAGTCGGAGGGTTGCCGGTTCGATCCCCCGCCCGGGCTGTGTCTAAGTGTCCCTGAGCAAGACACCTAATCCCCAGATGCTCCTGACGAGCTGGTCGGCGCCTTGCATGGCAGCCAATCGCCGTCGGTGTGTGAGTGTGTGTATGAATGGGTGAATGGAGAAGCATCAATTGTACAGCGCTTTGGATAAAGGCGCTATATAAATGCCAACTATTTACCATTTTACCATTTACATGAGTACTGTGCCCTCCCCCATATACACATACACAGCAGGGTCCCTTATCCTGACCCTGTGACATCCCTGCATGCATACAGGTTTAGGCACTGATGAACTAACACCATGTCATTGGGGTCACAGCCAATAGGAGCCCTTTCTAGGACCCACCTGTTAAAGTACACCTGTTAACTTCTCCAGCTTTGGCCATGAAAGTTTCCAGACAGAGGGCGGAACTTGTCTGCACTCTTCTGAATGTTAAAGTTTGCCTGAAGGCCTGGCTGGGAGTTCAGCAGAAAGTGCACTTCGTTTGTCTCAGTAATTTGTTGCATTTTTATATGCTGGCAGTGCACTTATGTCTCTGGGTTAGCTGAAAAAAAAAAAAAAAAAAGTTATTAATTCAAGGTTTTGTTTTTTCCCCTGCCTTGACAGGCCTGCGGCGTGACGAACTCTAACAGCCGTCTCCGGTCAAGCCAGACGGGAAACATCGCAGTTCTGCACTTTAGACTGAAGACTGACGATTTCTGCTTCTGAAAAAAAAAATGAAAAAAAAGAAGATGCGCAAACATTGCCAAGAAGTATTAATCACACAGTTTCAAAGATGTGTATATATATACGCAAGATAAATACTTTTTCTCACAGGTTTACTAGATTTCTAAATAAAGGAAGGACTTTATGAGGGGACTTTATGGGAGAGAGGTTTAGGAGCAGGACAGAGGCCTGCAGTGCTGACAGGGTTTCTGAAGGAGCATGAACGTGTGGAAGTCTGTGTGTCTGTCACGAACGAAACAAAGACATTACTGCACTGATACAGCAACTGGGACTGGCAGCTGGTACTCTCCATTTCTACTGCAGCGAGACCCTCTCCCAGCTTTGAAGTCATTCATTGAAGGCGTCCAAATGCTGTTATTGGAGGGGGGGGGGGTGATGGGGAAGAGAGATTTAGTGCATTTAATCTTGTATGTGTTTTTTTATTTACATTTTTTTGTTTGTTTTATATATTATTTTGTCATGGTATTGATTCCTGTGCCAGTACAGTACATTCCTATGAGCGTTTGGGCTTTCCCTTCTGTCACGGCGGGACTGGCTGCAACATCTGTGTGCTGGATTATTCACATCATCACAGGCAGGTCATTTACTTCATACAGCTGACACTCGTAATGTCGGGGGAGAAAATCGTGTTTTTATGGCGTGAAGATGATGTCCAGCAAGGCTTCAGTGAGGAGTTCTGCTGGGTGGGCCTACCAGTCATTCACACAGGCGAACCCAGATAATAAGACTCTTCTGATCCCACTAAAGCAACATGGGGCTGTGTAGTGGGTCACGTGATCATTCTGAGATGTCCATTTACCGACAGGGGGAGGGGGGGTACTTCCTTGCCACAGCCATTTTCAAATTGTGACCTTCGAGAGGAAGACAATCCTTAAGCGCAGACCAAACCTTTACAAGAGCAAAGGCGATTTAATGCCTTTGTTCCTGCTTTATTTCACGTGTAGCCTGTGCAGCCAGCAGCTCCACAGCTGGGATGTTGTTCAGGAAGTGAGGTGTTCCTTCTTCCTTCAGGGTATTCCCTGCCAGCTGATTGGAGGATATCTGCCTGCACCAGCTGTGCCGTTTGTGCAGTCGTTTGAAATGGCTGAATTCCCCTAGACTAACAGCTGAGCTGTGAGGAGGCATGCCTTTCCAAAATCGGGGGGAATTAATAAGTAATACTGATAATAATGATTAAAAAGCCATACCACTTTTTGCGCACTTATCCTTTATCTTTTGTCAGACTCGTTTAGATGGAGTATGCAGAAGCACCCCAGTCTTTTCCATATCTCATTGTAAGGCTGCTGAATTGGAACAGATGCTGTGGTTTGATACTTTTGTGCATTTTAATGGCCTTGAAGTCAAAGGAATTGTGTTTTCTCAGGAATAAAATGTCTGGATTCTGTCCTGTTAGTATTTGTGTGTTTAATTAGCATGTAATAGGAAAGTCTCACTTATGTTGAAATCCGGTTTCCCATCCGAGGAGAAGCAGGTGATCAACAGTACTGGGTTCAGTGCTGTCTAATATTCAGTGCTTATGTGTTGCCCAGGGTTGTGGATGCGTCCAATGAGTCCAATTGAAAATTCAGCCCATGCATAAAGATTTTGTCACCTCGGTTTAAAGCTCTTCTCAATGGAGCCTTCCTGATCCACTTCCTACTGAGCATGCTCAGTGAGGAGACTCGATACTGAGCATGCTCACAGACATCAAAATCCTCTCCCTCACTCTGCACTGAGCATGCTCAGTATGAGCTGTCGTCCCACCAAACCCCTGGCAAATGCATTGTGGGTAACGGGTTTCATTGCTGAAGAAACACTACTCCATCCTGAACAGTGGTGCCATCTTCTCACAGCTGCCAATCCAAACAGAATGGATAAAGGTGCATTCCAATAATGTATGAAGAGAATTTGCATAAAGAGACCTGCACTTAATATTTTGCAATGTTTCTTTAAAAATTGCTTATGTGCTCAACATAGAGAAATAGTTGTTAATTCAAAATGAAATGTTTACGAGGAGTCTTTGAATTGATTGACCCAAATTTAATTCTACCCCTGTAGGTGTGATTTCTGAGGAATTGCCAGAAATATTTGTGCTTTGAAGTTTTAAACTCACTGATGGCTTCCTGGAGTTCCAATTAGCTGAACATATCACTCAGACTCGGGCCCTAGAATGGATGGCAATGGCCCATACAGATCGTTGGCTCTTCCATGCAGACCCACTTAGCCTGGTGGCTGGAGAGCAGTTTGGAGGGCAGAGTGACGCAGCGTTTCAGTCAAGAGCAGTAAAGTCAGGTTGAAGAGAAGAGGGGACAGGCTTGCTGGTGCTGTCGAACTCACACAAGTTTAAATATAAGGCACAGAAGCTCCAGCCTACTGCTGTGAGAACACCTGCCAGGCCCTTTAATAGCCGGCACCTCACGCCCCCTTCCACAGACCTCTGTTGCCATGGTGCTGCTGAAGATGAAGCCCTTTAAGGTTATTCTGTTTGCAGAAAGCTGAGATGGCCCCTGTACACTCAGAACAGTCCAGCCAACACATACACCAAGGGTTATTTGGTTCCCTGTGTGAGAAGTTGCTGTAGTTAACACATGTTGCCAATAAGATGTGTTTTTTTGCCCTCAACAGCACTCTGGGGGCAGACGGTCATTTTTTGCTTGATTTTACTACCGAAGCAAATCCGTCCTACTCTCTAAATGGAGAGTTGCTCCAATGAACCGATTTCAGTTAAGATTGCCTTTTCCCAAACCCCCCTGGACAGAGTTGAAAAATAATATTTGTTATTGTATAATATTTTTTTAAACTGAGCGAAACGAACAGGGAGAAGTGGGGCAGGTGAGACCGAGACAATCACGCTAACCATAACACCAGATCTCCTGGGAGCCAGAGCTGCCTTTTCAGTATACAAGGCTGCTCTTTTCTTTTTTTAATGTCCCCTGATTGATTAGCTGCAAGAGCACAATGCAAGATTACCCTGTCGATGCAACCATCTGCCCCCCGGGTGCTGTTGAGGCAAAAATATAGCTATCTAACCAGTGTAGGCCAGGAAAGAACTGCTTCATTTAGTTCTGTTTTTATACAAGAGAAACAGAGCCTCTCTTGGCCTCTTCATTGTACTTTGCATTAACTGTGGCTGAAAAATCGATCTCTACTGTACTCCATTTTTTGTTTTCACCCTACATGTGGATTTACTGTATATATCTACAACAATTGACGACAAGCATGAGCACTTCATTTGCATTAAACCTGGCCTCTTAATGCTCCCCCATTATTTATTTCAATAATTTGTCTTTCTCCTCCTAGGCTAATGTGCGGTGAGCAGTCTGCACAAAATGGCTGCCATGCGTCACCCAGCTGGATGCTGCACGTTGTTTGTGGTCAGGATGTTTCTCCTCTTTTGACCATGAAGCACTTTGAAGAGATTCAAAGCTGCTATTTTAATGGAGTCTATTTGTATTATTATTTGTTGCACCAGACACCTGCAGGCAAGCGGCTGCTCTCAGTGAGAGATACAGTATGTCTGTCGTTCATCTGTGCATTGGCTTCCCTGTAGTCCACAGCTTCACCTGTAAAGTAATGGAAGTCAAGGAAAGAGGTCACTGGGTTATGGCTGAGTGTATCAGAGGAGTACATTCAACTTAGTATGTTCTTTATGTAACCGTATAATCCATTCACACAATTTACACAAATTCAAGTAATTACCATCTCAATGCCTAACTTATATGATTAGATGAATTCCCAACGGAAAGGATGCAATGTACTCAGAAGAAGTGCGATTGTTTAATATTTTCCCAGTTCGTTGTAACGCGTTTTTTCAGTTTGAGTTCTTCAGGTGCTTTTGAGCTGACTCTGCAGAAGAAAGAAGCCTTGTCCCTGGCAGCAGCAGGGAGGGGGTGGGGGTTTTAATTCCACACAAAAACACCCACAGTGCCATCCCCTCCACTCTGTCCAGTCACTTTTCCAGTCACAGATGAGTGGAATAATGAGCATCCTTTCTGCGGCAGTGGGGCATACATCTATGGGATTTGCATGCCTCTTGGTATTTCTTTTCCTGCTCAGCTCTGGGAGGGAAATCATGAATACATTCAGTGCATTAAATCAGGCCCAATATTTCAGCATGCTGCAGCAGTCACTGTCAGCAGACAGGCTATTGCCACAACATCTGCTTGCTGGAACAAACTAGAAATATATTGCCTTGGTTTTTTTTCTCTCCATGCTTTAATTTGTAAATAGAATACATATTTTAATAAAAATGCATTGCCTAAATTAACAATCTTCCACTCTCCTTTTAGTTAGAGTGGGAGTGGGCTTTTACCAGGGGAGACATTGATACTTATTTGCTTTGATTACTTTTGTTAATCACTTAGGAACAATAATCATCATCATCATCATGAATACCATTATTGCTGTCTTTGTTATTACCATTTTTCCATCCAACATTGCTCTCGCATTATCTTAATGGAAAGTATCGATCAATACATCCATGTATATTGTTCATAGTGTACTGAACTGCATCTTAACTAAGTCTCAAGACCAGTCAGGCACTTTACAGTGATCAAATACATTAGAGTGGACAGCTTCAGGCCAGACCGGAGATTGCTGAAACAGCATAAACACAGTACCTAACCATTGTTGCTGCTGACTTTTCTGTTGAAATCTACTGCCATCTCATGGTCAACCGTCTTCCTAGAAGTCTTTCTGAAGATATTTGAAAGCTTATTTTCATTTTAAGTAAATACGTTTTTTTTTTTCTCGTTCTTTTGAGAAAATGTCATACCAACCTGCAAACCAACCAACTGAACTGTTCTCACAAGCTATCTTGCCCCCCCCCCCCCCACACACACACACACACACACACACACACTCACACACAGAATAATCACTTCCATCTACCTTTAAACCCTCTAAACCCCTGCCTACTTGTGTGCTGACATTTTATTTATGAATTGCCATTAAGCTTCTATTATTTTGCCACCTATGATACAGTTTAAGGGTTGGATTTGTATCTGTTCAGTATTACAATCCTGATAATAAGATGGCAAGAAAAGTAAATATGTAGTAGTTTAATAACTTGAATCTTTTTCAGTCCTGTTTGAGTCACTTCTGTCCCTCATGTTTTTGGTGCATAAATATCAATCGAATGACAGCTTAGTTAATTGGGTCGTTAATGATATGGGTACTAGCTGTTAAATAAAACACACTTCTTGCATATAAAAATGAAATATTATTTTCACCTGAGATTTTTATGTGTACATACATTTATTTCTGCTTTCTCTCTTCTGTCAGACAGTGACACTGTTTCTGATGGGACAAACAGAGAAGAGCAGAACTGTATGGAAGACGGGTCAGTGGAAGCACAGCTGTGCTCTCTGTGCCTCTCTCCCACTGGAGTTCATCTGGCATACAGGACATAGTAAGTTGCCCTTGTATAGATGTACAGTATTCAGAGTAAGTTGTGAAGTATGGCAGCCGTTGCAACCAACTGGCGAATTGTATTGATCTATTAACAGACATTCGTATCCAGATTGTCAGATTTGAAAGCTGCTGTAACCAGGTACATAATATCACTGGTTTTATCCTCTCTCTTCTTTTAAATAATAGTCTTTGTGAAAGTGAACATATGGGCTCCCTGCCCACTCTTAATGCCAGATGTTGAGGACATTTTTTTTTTTTTTATGCCAACATACAGAATTCAATCATTGAGATCAAGTAATATTAAAACAGTACACTGTATAACAAGCACACTTCTAACACTTGATTTAATATAAGCTCTTATATGGAGAGCATTTATTTAAGATAATCAGTGTTAAGATATTCAATGTAGATAATCAGTGTTTTTCACTGAAGCTACCAGTGTACATTGCGATAAGAAGGATCGGGTGCGTAAAAGTCTGACACAGCATGATGTAGAGATGAAGAGGAGAAGGAAGAGGAGGCACAGCTGTGTTCTCTGTTCAGAGGCCACGGGTGAAAACCTGAACAGAATTGCAAAGTTGAGATCGTCAACCTACCAGATGATGCCCTGTGTTTCATGATTTATGAAGCCAAGTCTACATACAATAGAGGCTGATGTCAATTGTTGAGTTTCAGATTATAGCATTGTGTATAATAATAATAATAATAATAATAATAATAATGATAATACATTCTATTAATAAAGCGCCTTTCAAGGCACCCAAGGTCACTTTACAGGGAATTCGGGATAAGACACACAAACAGAGACACACAGTACAGAGGATAAGAAATAACAAAGTTGTTAGGTTGTACAAAACATTAATAAATAAATAAATTCTTTGTTTAAAAAGAAGAAAGTTAAAGGGTTGAAGTGGGCCACGAGACCCCTGTAAATGAACCATTCTATCTTCCACAGACAACTGCATTAATTATATTAATTTATAATTATATACACTCAGTCAGCAGTTTTTATTAGACTCAAGAAGTATTCTGCCTATCCACTTAGATGTTTGACATGTTGAGTGTTCAGAGATGCTCTACTGCATACCACTGTTGTAATCCCTGGTTATTAGTGTTAATGTCACCTTCCTGTCAGCTTTGACCAGTCTGGCCCTTTTCCACTGACCTCTCTCATTAACAAGGCGTTTCTGCCTGCAGAACTGCTGCTCACTGGAAGTTTTTTTCCCCCCCGGACCATTCTCTGCAAACTCTAGAGACCGTTGTGCATGAAAATCCCAGTAGGTCAACAGTTTCTGAGATACTCAAACCACCCTGTCTGGCACCAACAATCATTCCACAGTCGAAGTCACTTAGATCCCCTTTCTTCCCCATTCTGACATTAGGTCTGAAAAACCGCTGAACCTCTTGACCATGTCAGCATGCTTTTATGCATTTAGTTGCTGGTCACATGTCTCATTACATATTTGCATTAACAAGCTGGTGTACCGGTCTACCTAATAAAGTGTTCACTGAGTGTATATTCTGGAAAGTTTACGTGCAGCCATTTTTCAGTTAATCCTTCAGGATAAGCTTTGATTATTTAATGACCCGGTCATATTAAGATTGCTGACTCACTAATATGAAGGAATCATATTATTTGTGAATGAGAATGGAGACTGAAAACAATTATACCCTCTCACACACAACTGAGCAGTATTTAATTATAAAATAATTTTAATTAAAAGTTAGTGCAGAGGAGGGTGTACTGTCATGGTCATGGTGCAGCGCACAGAAGCTCTGAATAATTACAGTAATAGAATAGGTGCTAGATGCTAATTGATTTGTGAAATGCTAATAAATAATCAAAGCTCAGGCTGAATTATTTATTAGCTGAAAATCATGTAAATGATTCTGATCCCCAGAAACAGAACTGCAAATGTTGCTGCTCGACCTGTACAATCATTTGGCCTGAGAATTTTTGTGCGACCAAGCCAACCAATAATTACCAGTAAACCTTTGTAAATATCCCATTATAGTGGGCAAAAATGACAATCAATGTATCAATACATCAAATCAAATTAAAACAAATATTTATTTGAATTAAATACACACTAAATGGCAATGCTGATTATGGAATCTTCTCATTAACAGACAAAAAATTTTGTGGAAACCAGTGAACAGAAAAATAAATTGAAAAAAGCTACTTTTTCTTTAATCTACGATAGCTTCAAATATGGATTCCAAAATTTTGATTTAACACAAGCCCACCTGTAATGCATTAGACAAATAGTTTCCCCTTTCCCTTTGTGTGTGTGTGTGCGTGTGTGTGTGTGCGTGTGTGTGTGTGTGCATGTGTGTGTGCATGTGTGTGTGTGTGTGTGTGTGTGTGTGCGTGTGTGTGTGTGTGCATGTGTGTGTGCATGTGTGTGTGTGTGCATGTGTGTGTGCATGTGTGTGTGTGTGTGTGCGTGTGTGACATCCTCAGATTTGAGGCATCACACTGAAGGTGTAATTGTGACTGCAGTTGACTACTGTCGCCAGCAGATGGCTCAGTGAGATAGTCCAACTTATTCTGCTCATCAGCAATTTCACGCCCACCCTCTGCCTCACATGCTGCGCTAAAGGGAGGGCAAATACATGTGTGACCTACACACATAATCACATAATGACTGCTGTGTATTTTGGGAAATGCATCACCACTAGTTTAGGCCTACACAGCTAATTAGCTAATTGGACCAATTCAATTGGGATTACAGGTTTGGACTCTAAGACAGTGTTGAACTAAGACAGCGTTTTTACACCATCTTTTTTACACTTTTACATTTAATTCCACTCTGTGTCTGCCAAGAGACAGGATGAGATTCTGCTGAACAGGTAGGGGAAACATGTCTACATGTCTTCAGGTAGGATACAGAACCACAGGTATTTTACATTGTAAAGACAGTGCAGTGTATAAGTATATAGATAGTGACAAAATAAAAGGTCTAGAGTTTTGGAGTCTGTTTCTGTTTCTCTCAAAATGAAGCATAAATTAGTGTCAATGGCAATAAAGCAGGTCATTATAAGGCTCTAGAATCTGAAGAATTCTATCATAGAATTAGGCAAAATTTTGGGTGTGTCAAAATCAACTGTTTATGCGCTGCTAGGAAGTACACTTTTGTGATCTCAGCAATAACAACCCGGAAGTTACATTACAATAATTTAGCTGACACTTTTATCCAAAGTGAAATACAGTTCATTAGACAAAGCAGGGGCAATACCCCCAGAAGCAAAGTGGGGTTAAAGGCCTTGCTCAAGGGCCCAACAGCTGTAAAGATATTATCGTGGATACAGGGTTTGAACCATCAACCTTCCAGGGCCCAGTCACGTACCTTAGCCACTAGGCTACAGGGTGCCCAATTGACCCAACCCAATTGTGAAGTAACAGTTCAAGTTCAGGAGGCATAGCAGTGTCAAAGACAACCATAAAGAGAAGACTACACCAGCATAACCTCAGAGGGTTCACTGCAAAATGCTAACCACTGGCCTAACCTAGAGTCTCACAGACAGATGAGATGAGTATGAACCTGTACCAAAGTGCTGGAAAGAGGAAAGTGTGGAGAAAGAGAGGACCTAGGCATGATCCAAAGCACCCAGTGAAACCCCAATCTGTGAAACATGGAGGACGTACTGTTGGGCATACATAGCTGTCACTGAAACTGGCTCATTGATGATGTGACAGCAACAGAATTCATTCTGAAGTGTACAGAAACATACTATCTGCTCAGATCCAACCCAACGCCTCCAAACTCATTCTTCACCTCTAGCACTTCACCTTGCAGTGGGACAATGACCCCAAACATACATAAAGCAACCAATGAGTTTTTCACGGCCATAACGTGGAATGTCCTTGACTGGTCAAGTCAATCACATGTCCTGAATCCACCAGAAATGAACTGGAACTGAATATAGCCGCAGTCCAGTCCTGGTAGAGTATCACAAGGGAAGATACCCAGCAGTCAGGCAGTCATTGAATGCAAAGGATTTGCAACTAATTACTAAATATGATTACTTTAATTCAGATTGTGTACATTGGTCAAATTACTTTTGCTCCCCTAAAAGGACAGTATAAAAAGGGAAATTCCTACAGGGAACACCTAATATGGATGTAAATACCTACAAATTAAAGCTGACTGTCTTTAACCTATGTTACATTTTAAATCCAGTGGGCTGAAGTACAGAGCCAAAACAACAAAATTTGTGTCATTATCCAAATACTTGTGGACTGGGAGGTACGTATTATGCAGGTAGGTATTTGCCAGGTAATACCTTACACCACAATATAATTTTCCTTGGACACCTTTCTCTTAAAACCATTGGATAAAAATGTGTGTTCCTCCAGACTAACACTATGGTTACACCCTGCTTTCTTTCTCCAGCATTAAACAGTATAAATAAAATGTGCAGAATTTTACCTTTTAACATAATAATGTGTGATTTGTCTTTTAGCTCTACTATAAATAAAACGCATGGAATTCCTAAGCTTCTTTAAAAGCACATTAAAAGTAACATCGATGCCATTTGATTTGACTCTTGAACATTGAGCATTGACCCTACAGTTTGATTTCTTTCACAGTCAAACTATGCTACTGAGAAAACTGCTTAAAATACTTCACGTTAAGTGACATTCCAGAAAATCACTATTTGAGTCGTCTATTCAGGTTCTTGAATCAGTAGCCAGAATGGCTGTCCTGTTTTCTGTGTGGTTAAATAGCTGTTCCCTCGATTAGGAATGTGATACAAGGACCTGAACAATGTACTATTTACAGTTAAACTCTGCCGTGGCGCTTCTGTACTGGAGTGGCGTGGAAAAGACGGCAACAATTATTTTTAAATATCCAGTGACGTCTATAGAAGCGCTTTTCAATGTTGAAGCGGATTCAAACAGGACACTTCAAGGCATCTTTTGCATCTATCGTAGGTTTAAACTGCATTCTCTCATCTATACTATACGTATTTTTTTTCCATGGGCTACGTGCACAGCCGTTGCTTGTCATCGCTGTGGTGGATTCTTACGGGTGTGGTTGTCGCATATTAGCCTACTGTATATGAATATGAACGAACTCGCCTGCAAAATAGGCTATATAGGCGTCTGTTATTCAGGTCTACATCCGTCTTCTTGAAACGTGTTTTAAATAGTCCATTTTGTATTCTATCTTATGTTTTCTGTCGATCTTTTTATTGCTGAATAAATCTTGAAATTATAGTCACTGTGAGTTCTCCCACAGTTATGAGAGTATCTCAAATTCCAAACTGTCCACTGCACCGTTCGTAACTGAATGTCCCCACTAGATGGTGACATGCACCTTGTTTTTCCGTTCCAGGACAGTGTCACACTTCCAGTAGGTGCAGTGACTGCTAAGATTGCTGGAGGCAGTGTGTCTCCCTTATTGTTCGGGTAACGAAACTCTATGTGAATCTGCTACTAGTTTCAATGTAATCCCGTATCCACAGGCAGTCGGTCCGACATGGCGACCATGCAGAAGCCCTGCTTCGCAACAACCAACATCTGATTTCCTAAACGTTGCGACTGTACTCTCAAGGGGGAGTGGAAACTACAGTTACCGAGTAAAAAATCGTACACGTGGAATATCTGCAGATTTTACGCGAAGGGTAAGCGAATGCACTCGTTGGATTTTCTTGTTAACAAAACAGCCTTGTATAAGTTCTAAGAGGGACGATTAGTGCTAGCTAAGTCTTTGATCACCAACCACCTGGGATTCCTTTCCGGTGCGACCTTGTCTGTGATTTAAAATAGCCGCTTTATGAGAACGGTGGTTTTAACAGTGTTGTTGGTTTGTGACCTGTTACTACGACAGTAAAAAACGCGTGATGTATCAAGAAAGCAAGGTGACCGTATTTCGCCGGTTAATATTCAAGGCAGAACGGAGATGAAACTCCAATAGGGCTACCTTATCGTAAAGACGAAGGGGGCAAAGCCGAACAGGCATTTACGTCAATTGGAAGAATCAGAAAGATATGATACGAAAAGGTCCACAAATTTTTTTAAATCCAAATGTACGGATTTATTCTGGCCAGAGATACGTGACATTTGTTGGAAACAGAAATCTTATCGGAGTGAGTGTGTGAGCTCAGGTCTTGGATGTTTTTTCGCACTCCTGTGCATTCAGAATAAGACATAAAATCGGAGCAAATACAAAACTACACAATGATTCAATTTGGGCTATTTACCTGTTATATTCCACTGCCGAGAAGGTATGTTGGTCAGTGACACTAGAGTTAAAAAAATATATAGATATCATCTGAATGATAATTATTAGTATGTAGAAAGTGCGTAAAATGTTGACGTGGATGGTTGATATGGCACAGTAGGACCCCAACACTGAATGATGTGTCACACATTGAATACTAATAGAAACCTAAGGTACCGTGCTGCTTTTGCTTGAAAAGTTGGTACTGCATGTCGTATAAGGATCCACATAGCTACAGTTGTAACCTTGTGGATACATTCAGCTCAGTATGTTACCACGCCAATGTACTTTAGCCTACTGCCATATTAACCCAATACTTAAACCCGCGGCGTTCTTATTTTGTCAGTGGTCTATGCTATGAGTAGCTCCGTTCATCGACGAAAGATCACACATTTCGGACATTTTTTTATGTGAATGTAGTTTATTATATTTTCGCGTCTGTTTTCTTTAATAATGCAATACGTATGTATACTTGAAGTGTGTACAGGGTTGTGTGTGATTTGTATCTAAAGAAAGCAACTACCCCACAATCTTTGGCTGGGCGACATAAGTACCTCAGCCAGGTCACAAAACTTTTATAAGGACAATAACAGGCAAAAGAAACCACTTAATGCCTGTCTCCGCTTCGAGTGATTTTCTTCAAGAGATGTTTTTGTGTTACAGTATGGCGTGTATGGGAATGAACAGTTCGAGGATCCGATCCTCGTCACAATATACCTCTGCAATTTACAGTTCCAAAGGTCCAAACGATTTACAAAGTGAGATATTTTTTAAGTACATATATCTTTGACTTAATACAACTAAAGTTTCTGACAATATTTATTTATTTTCGTTTGCTACGCGTATTGCAGAGCAGCTAATGTAGTTAATTCTAAAAATAAATATAAAAAAATTAAAAAAATCACACCGAATGAATTCCTTATGAGTAGAGGTCAAAGTGCATTTTTATTGTTAATCAGGCCCTCAAGTCTACAGCTATGCTTGTTTCAAAGGGCTGGCCGCCTGTGCTCCAAACACAACTGGTAGACCAGGGGTTAACTTGGGCACGCAGAACCTGAACATGTGGACAGGAAAAAAACAGGCATCTGTGAGTTTATTTTCGGCATTGCCCTCTCTTTAGGTCTTTGTAAACAATGGCGACACCACCGTCATAGCATAGTCCTATTAAAGTTAAGGTGAGTAAAATGTGTTGAAACCAGATCTGGGTGTTCAGTTGCTCTGGAGTCGCAAGGGAGTTCCTGTCCTCCTTTTTATATTTGCTTAGGATCAAGTTTAGCTTCAGAAGAATCCTGCTGAGCAGTTTGAAAGTGCATGAAAGAGGCAGCTCAACACTGTAAGTGCCTTTGTCCATTGGCTTTGTGCCTTCAGACAGGCCCCAGGAACTGGGCACCTCCAGCCACTTCTGTGGGTGCAGGAGTAGAACAGCTCTCTCTGTCTCACTGACAGACTGAATTCTGTGAGTGGCTTAGATTCTGATGAACAATCCATTGGCAGCTCTTTGCACGCTTCCCTGCTTCTGTTTTGAATATGACGACTGTTCTCAGTATTTGTCTTGCGCTTGGTTTGCTTCCCTCCTCTCTCTTATCCAAAAAAGTGCCTGTGCCCTGGGCTGTATTCAAATCTTTCTCTTTTCACTTTGAGAAAAAAAAATGAAATCCAGTCTTTGAGCTTGTGAATGAGGTTAAAAAAATAAGGTAATGCTGGAGTTTATTGACCTGGCATGGAATGGTTTGCATTCTCCTTCTATGGGATTCTTATCTTAGGGGTTTTTCTCAGGCATTTCTTGTTGTCTGATGAAAACAGCAGCCTTTTGTTTTGGCGGTACGTTGTTGTGGTGTCATTAGGCAGACCTGTTTAAGGGTATGCACAGGACGGGACTGGAACCCAAGCCCTGCCGGGCTGCCGCATGCTCGCTTTCCTCCCGGCGTAATGAAAGCCAGCTGTGTAATTAGTAAGCATGTGTGTGTTCAGAGGGGGGCTCCACACTGAGGGGGAGTGTGTGTGTTTCTGCTCTACAGAGGCCACTCTGTTCCAGCCCAAACCTCAGCCAGCACTCTGCACTCCTCAGCAGAACTCTCCCAAAGTTCAAATGCAGTTTAAAGCCGAGTAAAGCCAAGGAGCCCAGGCTGTGTCCTCCTGGAGGATAGCCCTGCTCTCTGCTCTGTCCTGCTGGAGGATAGCCCTGCTCTCTGCTCTGTCCTGCTGGAGGATAGCCCTGATCTCTACTGTGTCCTGCTGGAGTATAGCCCTGATCTCTACTGTGTCCTCGTGGAGGATAGCCCTGCTCTCTGCTCTGTCCTGCTGGAGTATAGCCCTGATCTCTACTGTGTCCTCGTGGAGGATAGCCCTGCTCTCTGCTCTGTCCTGCTGGAGTATAGCCCTGATCTCTACTGTGTCCTCGTGGAGGATAGCCCTGCTCTCTGCTCTGTCCTGCTGGAGTATAGCCCTGATCTCTACTGTGTCCTCGTGGAGGATAGCCCTGCTCTCTGCTCTGTCCTGCTGGAGTATAGCCCTGATCTCTACTGTGTCCTCGTGGAGGATAGCCCTGCTCTCTGCTCTGTCCTGCTGGAGTATAGCCCTGATCTCAGCTGTGTCCTCCCATGGTGTGTTTCCCTGCCTCAGGTGTGCACAGGGCCTCTGGGGTGTTTGTATACTGCAGTGGTTCCCAGGAGTCCTGGGGGCCCCCCTGTGTATGCTGGTTTTTGTTCCAACCGCAATTGCAATCCCAGAATTCAAACAAATGACTCTCCATGTGAGGAATTGTTTACCCTCTTTAGCCACATTATGTCAGAAATAGCTATGCCTTCCACCAAGAATAAAAGTAGTAGTAGTAATAAGAGAGATTAAATAAACCCGTTGTGACTGATCAAATTAAAGGCTGAAGTGAATCAGTAGGCCCCTAATTGGTGAAAGCGTGGACATATGGCTACGGAAGCGAATCGTCTGGAAGAAAGGAATAATTTAAAGACAAAGCAAATGATAACAAGCCAGACCGCCACTGTGTTAATACACTAAAGGGCACAAATTATGAAAGAATGTGCATACATGTGTGTTGAACAACATAATTCTTGGTAGAATTCTAGGATTGCAATTGTGGTTGGGAAAAACCCCCCAGCATACACAGGGGGGCCCAGAACCAAAAATGAGAACCACTGGTAAAGTGCATTGCCTATGTCAGGGGTGCCCAATCATGTGTCATGGAGGACAGAGAGTATGTAGCTTTTCATTCCGACCAACACTGCTCTTGCTGATTTCATTAATCTACACGCCTTCAACCAGAGAGGAGGGAACTAATGAGTGAAATCAGCTGGTGCAGTGATCGCTTGGAATGAAAACCTGCATACTCACTGGCCTCCATGGCACATGATGGGGCACCCCTGACCTATGAGCTGCTCCCCCTCGTGTGTGTTGCTGTGCTGCAGGTACGGTGGTCTACCTCAGTTGTGTTGCTCCCCCTCGTGTGTGTTGCTGTGCTGCAGGTATGGTGGTCTACCTCAGTTGTGTTGCTCCCCCTCGTGTGTGTTGCTGTGCTGCAGGTATGATGGTCTACCTCAGTTGTGTTGCTCCCCCTCGTGTGTGTTGCTGTGCTGCAGGTATGGTGGTCTACCTCAGTTGTGTTGCTCCCCCTCGTGTGTGTTGCTGTGCTGCAGGTATGATGGTCTACCTCAGTTGTGTTGCTCCCCCTCGTGTGTGTTGCTGTGCTGCAGGTATGATGGTCTACCTCAGTTGTGTTGCTCCCCCTCATGTGTGTTGCTGTGCTGCAGGTATGATGGTCTACCTCAGTTGTGTTGCTCCCCCTCATGTGTGTTGCTGTGCTGCAGGTATGATGGTCTACCTCAGTTGTGTTGCCCCCCCTCATGTGTGTTGCTGTGCTGCAGGTATGATGGTCTACCTCAGTTGTGTTGCTCCCCCTCATGTGTGTTGCTGTGCTGCAGGTATGATGGTCTACCTCAGTTGTGTTGCTCCCCCTCGTGTGTGTTGCTGTGCTGCAGGTATGATGGTCTACCTCAGTTGTGTTGCTCCCCCTCATGTGTGTTGCTGTGCTGCAGGTATGATGGTCTACCTCAGTTGTGTTGCTCCCCCTCATGTGTGTTGCTGTGCTGCAGGTATGATGGTCTACCTCAGTTGTGTTGCTCCCCCTCATGTGTGTTGCTGTGCTGCAGGTATGGTGGTCTACCTCAGTTGTGTTGCTCCCCCTCGTGTGTGTTGCTGTGCTGCAGGTATGATGGTCTACCTCAGTTGTGTTGCTCCCCCTCATGTGTGTTGCTGTGCTGCAGGTATAGTGGTCTACCTCAGTTGTGTTGCTCCCCCTCGTGTGTGTTGCTGTGCTGCAGGTATGATGGTCTACCTCAGTTGTGTTGCTCCCCCTCATGTGTGTTGCTGTGCTGCAGGTATGATGGTCTACCTCAGTTGTGTTGCTCCCCCTCAGGTGTGTTGCTGTGCTGTTGGTATGATGGTCTACCTCAGTTACATTACATTACATTATTGAAAACCTGCATACTCACTGGCCTCCATGGCACATGATGGGGCACCCCTGACCTATGAGCTGCTCCCCCTCGTGTGTGTTGCTGTGCTGCAGGTACGGTGGTCTACCTCAGTTGTGTTGCTCCCCCTCGTGTGTGTTGCTGTGCTGCAGGTATGGTGGTCTACCTCAGTTGTGTTGCTCCCCCTCGTGTGTGTTGCTGTGCTGCAGGTATGATGGTCTACCTCAGTTGTGTTGCTCCCCCTCGTGTGTGTTGCTGTGCTGCAGGTATGGTGGTCTACCTCAGTTGTGTTGCTCCCCCTCGTGTGTGTTGCTGTGCTGCAGGTATGATGGTCTACCTCAGTTGTGTTGCTCCCCCTCGTGTGTGTTGCTGTGCTGCAGGTATGATGGTCTACCTCAGTTGTGTTGCTCCCCCTCATGTGTGTTGCTGTGCTGCAGGTATGATGGTCTACCTCAGTTGTGTTGCTCCCCCTCATGTGTGTTGCTGTGCTGCAGGTATGATGGTCTACCTCAGTTGTGTTGCCCCCCCTCATGTGTGTTGCTGTGCTGCAGGTATGATGGTCTACCTCAGTTGTGTTGCTCCCCCTCATGTGTGTTGCTGTGCTGCAGGTATGATGGTCTACCTCAGTTGTGTTGCTCCCCCTCGTGTGTGTTGCTGTGCTGCAGGTATGATGGTCTACCTCAGTTGTGTTGCTCCCCCTCATGTGTGTTGCTGTGCTGCAGGTATGATGGTCTACCTCAGTTGTGTTGCTCCCCCTCATGTGTGTTGCTGTGCTGCAGGTATGATGGTCTACCTCAGTTGTGTTGCTCCCCCTCATGTGTGTTGCTGTGCTGCAGGTATGGTGGTCTACCTCAGTTGTGTTGCTCCCCCTCGTGTGTGTTGCTGTGCTGCAGGTATGATGGTCTACCTCAGTTGTGTTGCTCCCCCTCATGTGTGTTGCTGTGCTGCAGGTATAGTGGTCTACCTCAGTTGTGTTGCTCCCCCTCGTGTGTGTTGCTGTGCTGCAGGTATGATGGTCTACCTCAGTTGTGTTGCTCCCCCTCATGTGTGTTGCTGTGCTGCAGGTATGATGGTCTACCTCAGTTGTGTTGCTCCCCCTCAGGTGTGTTGCTGTGCTGTTGGTATGATGGTCTACCTCAGTTACATTACATTACATTATTGGCATTTGGCAGACGCTCTTATCCAGAGCGACGTACAACAAAGTGTATACCCATAACCAGGGCTAAGTGCGCAGAAAGACCCTAGAGGGAAGTACAATTTCAATTGCTACCCGTACAACAAAGATAAGGACCAGTGCCTATTTTATTTTATTTTATTTTTTTTAAACAACAAATGAACAAACATCAAAGCAAAAGTGACCAAACTTAACTATCTAAATACTGCTTACTTAGCCAACTAAAAATACCAAAACACAAAGTAAATCACAAAGACAACAATTAAGGATCACAGGGAGGTAGGGAGGGATGGGGAGAGGTGCTGCTTGAAGAGTTCAGTTCAGTCTTCAGTTTGCGTTTGAAGGTGGGGAGAGATTGTACAGTTCTGACCTCAACGGGGAGTTCATTCCACCACCGTGGAGCCAGAACAGACAGTTGTGTTGCTCCCCCTAATATGTGTTGCTGTGCTGTTGGTATGATGGTCTACCTCAGTTGTGTTGCTCCCCCTCATGTGTGTTGCTGTGCTGCAGGTATGGTGGTCTACCTCAGTTGTGTTGCTCCCCCTCATGTGTGTTGCTGTGCTGCAGGTATGATGGTCTACCTCAGTTGTGTTGCTCCCCCTCATGTGTGTTGCTGTGCTGCAGGTATGATGGTCTACCTCAGTTGTGTTGCTCCCCCTCATGTGTGTTGCTGTGCTGCAGGTACTGTATGCTGCTCAGCTTCAGCTGTGGTGCTCAGTCCCACTGTGCTCTGACATGCCCCAGGGTGACCAGGTTCTCTCTTCCTGTGGAACCGCAGGGCTGACACAGCGGCCCTCTCCATCTGCGGTCTGAAGCTGAACCTGCCGGTCCTGGATCCTCTTAGCTCTGTGTGTGTATTGGAGGCGGCGGGGCAGAGAGGAGCCAAGCTTTGCCCGAAATAAACCTCTGTTGGTCGGGCCTGTCCCGCCCAGCTCACGCGCCTGCCAATGTTTCCAGCGGCCTTTTGTTCGCTGAGAGCGAGGCGGTCCTGCACGAGGAGCGTGATGAGGGCTGGCGTCGCCTGCGTGAAGTTTGGGAAGAACCCCGGAGCGATGAGCACTCGGTGTGGAGGGCGGGCCCAGCTCAACCCGCTAAATTATCACGCCAATGAAGAGTGGCAGCTGGAGGTCTATCAGGGTGCTCTCTTAAGTCTTGTGTTTTTGTTTTTTTGCGAGGGGCTATATACCTAGGTCTTGGATTTTAACAGATTTTCTCCTTGTCTTTTCACAGTTGTGAAGGAACAGCTTAATCTGTTTTCACAATAGTTTTTTTCTGTGAATGTCACCTCTTGGTTTGCTGATGGAATCCGTCACGTTAAATATTTTGAGCTGCTTTGAGGGATCCGACTGCTCATATTTAATTCACTGAAGAAGTGTGGAGGTGGGATAGGAAGGTGAGAATTCAAAATAAGAGGAGGCCACTGAACCGAGACACCTGACTCATTAGAACACGTTCTTTAAATATGTATGTCTCTTACAAGGAAAAGAGTGTTAGGCTAATTGGCATCAAGAACATATAATGGTTTGTACGTGTGTGTTCTGAGGTCTTGGAGTTTGTATTCCATGAGCTGCTCATTTTGCTGGTCAAAGGGCGAGGAAGATTAAAGTCAGGAATTTGGATCTCCCTGGTTTGTCTGGACTTGGGACGCTGCAACAAAACACTTTCCCAGACTTTAATTGAGAGGTTTTCCGTTTGTTTAATGTCAGCGGACCAATATTTAAATCAAGCTTCCATTTTCCAGAGATAAACCTTGCCGGCACCTTAAATGGCTGCGGTACACATAGAGCTGAAATGAATGGGGTTTAATACCCACAGGACAAATCTGTCCGGTCCGTGGGAGTTTGTTCAGGGGTCTTTCTTCCTGCCCTGCTGGCCCTGTGGTGTCTTCAGGTAGACTTTAGGGAGATCCTCCGAAATTTCACAGCTGATTACAGTGGATTTGTGTCTAACGAAAGTGCAATGTGGTCAGACTGCATCTCGAGGCCTGGGGCACAGGGGGCAGGTTCAGCAAGGCGCCTTGTCATTAGGGGCTAATTAACAGTAGCTGTGGACATGGACTGTATTTAGGCGTCATTTTATAGAAAGCCCTTCGGTTGAGGATTCGGGCATATGCCATGGGTGGCATTTACAGAGCTGCAGGAATGCTATGCGAGCTCCTCCTTCAGAGAGAAGAACCACAGAGAGGAGAGCAAGAGGGGAGGTACAGGGCGGGCGTTTCGTTAAGTCTTCCTCTGTGGCGCTGTGCTCTGCGTTTTCTAGGTTACTGTTCTGGCTGGGGGCCAGGTTTGGGAACCACTGGGCGAGGACAGAGGAGTCCTGGGCTGTAAGTTGAGAGTGTTTTTTTTTATTTTTATTGCGGCCAAACTTGTTGAAAGGTGTGGGGTTTCTGTGCAGTCCCAAACCTGTTCCACTCATCCCTGCTCTAGCACCTGTGTGTCGAGGATGAATTATCACTCACTGAAAACCTGGTGGAAACTCTACAGTTGTGGCAACCAGTGGCGTGCGTTCGCCATCCTGAATCTGAAACACAGTCAAGGGTGCCTGTGTTCCGGAAGAATGTGGGTAGGAGTGCTGACCTTGGATCAGCTGATTAGGTTTATGACGACCTAGGCTTAGCCTTGTAACTTGGATGAATGTGAGTTTGTGGGTTCAAACGTAGCTTCTCATTTGAATCTGTTTCAGGCTGTCATAGCTGCCCTCAGTCTTTGTGGAGAGCAGTGTGTGCAGTGAATGTTTATCCAGCTGTTAATTGTGGAGCTGTGCTGTATTATGTAGCTATTTGTACCTGTTGACCCAGATTAAATCTTTCTCTTTGACCTGATTTTCTTGATTCCCAAAGAGGGAACAACTGCCAAATCTGAAGAAGATCAAAGCGTTATACCTCTGGAAACATAAAGTTGCTGAACAAGCTGCTTTTCGGATTTACTTTAAACCTAAAGAATGCCTCCAGACCCAGTGCTGTAAAGCCAGCTGGTGATCAGAAAATTTTATATCAAATTTCAGTATGAAAAATACTTAAAAGCTGTCTTGGTCAATCGAAAAACATACAAAATGCTGAGCTTTCAAAAAAAAAAAAAAAAAAAAAAATATATATATATATATATATATATATCTTACATGCATTAGAATATTAAGGCTGCATCTTCACTTGTTAAAAGTGGTAAAGGAATTTTAGATTACCATTATGAAGAAGAGACTGAAGTGGTCTTAAAAGTGGTAAAGGTGTTCCTTTCTGCTGATGGCTTCCATAAGGGTTGATGCTGCCAGTCTATTTTGGGATTGTTTGTTGCTTAAGTGACAGCTCAGTTCACCTCTGCTGCCAAGCGGGAGAAACTGGTAACCGCTCCAGAGAGTGACAGATTCTGGAACAGACAGGAAGTGTATCTGCCTCTCTAGTGGAACCTCTCAATGACCTCTGGGCACACTGTCATTAGCAATGAGTCATATGTTCTTTATATTTCACGATACACAGGAAGAATAGGTTCATGCGTGTGATGGTGGGATTTTCCAAACTGGTCGGGCAATCCTGAGAAAGAGTGAGACAGACGATGTTGCCAGTTCGGGAAGATGAAAGAGTAAGTTGACAGTTGAATCTGCCTTTGGAGACACTGGGATCCTCACTTCGGGCGAGTTATTTCATAAGTGCGTTCACTGACGTTAAGGCATTTGCATACAGGGCTCATTGGCCTGTAAACAAATTCTGCCTCTATTGGATTACCTGTGCCATATATGAGCATGGCCGATATGCGATATTATACTGTTGTACCTGTTACCCACAGCTGCTAGTGCACCTGATGCACTCTACCCTGTAGTCCTGGGAGTTGGGTTGTACACACATTACATTACATTACATTACATTACATTACATTATTGGCATTTGGCAGACGCTCTTATCCAGAGTGACGTACAGTTGATTAGACTAAGCAGGAGACAATCCTCCCCTGGAGCAATGTGGGGTTAAGGGCCTTGCTCAAGGGCCCAACGGCTGTGCGGATATTATTGTGGCTACACCGGGATTAGAACCACCGACCTTGCGGGTCCCAGTCATTTACCTTAACCACTACGCTACAGGCCACCCCTCTCCACACAAGGCAGACAGAAAGTACGGGCTCTTCAGTGGCTTTCCATATCCCATCATGCTCCTTCATTCATTCCAGTGTATGTTATTGTTTGTGATATTTTTACATAATGATACTTTCATACTTTTCTCACCATATGCTCGGTGGTTTTCTCTTCTGATTCCATTACACTCAGTGTAGCCCACCCCTTATGAAAATGCGGTGTCTTGTTAGAATTGCAGTTTCAATTATCTGTGTTTCCAAGATTTGAATATGACTCCTTTTGTTGGCAGAGTGATTGCCTGTATTCTAATTAGGCTCCATTTTGTGATGTACAAGCTACTCTCAGAAGAGTAGGGACTGGGTTGCTATAAAAGGCACGCCATCTGCCAAGTTACCCCATATCCCCATACCCAAACACATTGTGTCGCCTCTAATAGGCCTCTTTCCTTGCTAGCAAGCAGGTTATGTGTTCTTTGCCAAGTAATTAAATAATTACACATTGCAGTGCTGAAATTACCAAGTGAGGGACGCTAATGTTTACCTTAGGGTGTGTGTGTGTATCTTCTTTAAGAAGGCTATGGGTCAAAACATAGTGTGTGTGCATGTGTGTGTGCATGTTAGTTCTATATAGGTGTGTGTGTAAATAAGGCATTGGGACCTGGAATGTCTGCTCCCAAAGCTTATTTTCTTGGCAGGAATGTCAGTGTATCGGTGTCCTCATTAAAATGTCACAGCTTGCCCATTCCCCTCAGGGGGAGGGGAACCTGACAGTCTGGGGTGCCTGTGGGTAGTGTGCGAAGATCTAGCCCGAACAAAAACACCTACTTGTCCCACCGCCGGGAGCCTCAGGTAGAGCAAGACTTTCCCACAGTGCCTGGCCCCGCCCACCCCACCCTGGCCCCGCCCACCCCATCCTGGCCCCGCCCACCCCTGCCTGACCCCATGCAGGTCAGCTGGTATGACCAGCCAGAGATCAGCAGAGCCCATGTACTGAAGATTCAGTATGTGCTGATGGGCTGATTCCACCTCTGTGCTCTACGAATGGCTCCTGTCTTAAACAGGCCTGATGGAGGAAGCAGTGAAAGGTGGAGGCTTGGTGAAATGACAGCAATTTCTCCATGTACTTCTGCCCTGATAATATGGTCTGTTGTTTTCAAGGAGACCAACAGTATCTGTGGCCATCTGAATGCTCAAATTCACCCCTTTATTATTTGGCATTTACTCCCCACAGTCAGTTAATTTATGACTACTTTTCACAATGAACCTTTGTGAAACTGGGCAGGTCACCTGATTTACAGTGACATCAACAAAATTGGTGTGACCATGGAAAGGAAGGGATTGCATAGCCAATTAACTCTTAATTGGGATGATTATGGAGGCAGATGTCGAGCCAATTTGGGTGTTCTGACCTGGGTGCCTGAGGGTGACACCTCTTATTCTTTTTATAATGGGAGTTTTAATTACCACTGCCAGACAGGGGCTCAGTTTAGTTTCATGTGCGGGACCGAACCTCGTACAACACCGCGTGATCATCACGCTACGAATGCACTTCAAACACAGTCTAGATTAAGGGTAGCTAACCTTAGTTATGGAGTGCCACAAGGTCTGCTGGTTTTTGCTTTCACTCTAAAATCAGCAACCAGTTTAGACTAAAAAAACAATTATAATTGTTTAATGGACTGCTGTGATTGGTCGATTAAGTAGTGAGTGCCAGTGAAAACCCCTCCCCGAGACCAGGTTTATCCACACCTAATAATTAGGCAGATTGTGAGATCAGATTGTGTTAGAAAATCGTTTTGCTATTAGCCCTGGTATTAGTCAGCAGAGAGCATGATATCTCAGAGTATCTTAGTTTCCTTCTTAAGTCTCCTGTGTTGTCTGTACCTCTGAGATGGCATCGTGCCTGTGCTCTGTTGGGTATGCTTCTCTGTCACGGTCACTTGGTCCCTGCTCCGTTGGTGAATTCTGGCCTCCAGCTCTCTGAGGCCTGTGTTTTGGGGCCGGGTCTTGGGTTGATATCAGTGCTGTGGAATGTGTGGTAAACATTGTCAACCTTGCCCAGCCTGGGCGGGTGGTTGTGAGGAATGTGTTGGGGGGGGGGGGGATTTCTGTGTCTCGGCTCACAGTAACTGACTCTGCCAGTTTAAACGGTTACTTTACTGCGTTGTGCATGGTGTTGGGTGTTGGGTCAGTGGCCTGGGTGGGGAAGGGACACCCACACACTCTTACAAGCTCATTAGATTCCTTCGGGGTTCAGCTTGCTGACCGTTGACATGATGCATTTGCGGTTTCAAGTGTCTTTGTCCGCGTTTCCTTAGAAGACTGTCTGCATGACTGCATTCTTTCAGCATGACTGTCTGTATGCCTGGGCTCCGCAAATGAGCCCATATGACTGAATTCTCTCGGTATGACTCTCTGTATGACCAGTGGGTCTGTCTCTGTATCACTGACTGTATGACCAGTGGGCCTGTCTCTGTATCACTGACTGTATGACCAGTGGGTCTGTCTCTGTATCACTGACTATGACCAGTGGGTCTGTCTCTGTATCACTGACTGTATGACAAGTGGGCCTGGTGGCCTGGTATGCAGAGGGGAGTCTGAACAATGATTTTTGATCTGCTGGTACTTGTGCTGGGACCGGTTTGTCAAAGCCTGTTTTTGTTTCTGCTAGAAATTTTGTTGCTGTCAGAAATTCTTCCCCACCGAGGTTGAGGTTGAAAAGGTAGTTTAACTGCCTTCGGTTCTTTCCAGTGTGGTTGTGTTCCTTCTGAAATATTGACATGGATTACTATGACATATACTTCCCCCTTCTGAGAAATGACTCTGGGGAAGCCTTCAGCTTTTGGCTAACAATGTTACATTGGCAGACTATTGCAATGGCTGTGATTCATATATTCATTTAGTTATAATATATATGTTGGGCCAACATTATGTTCCTGCATTGCACAATTTAATAGCCTATTAACCTGTACAGTAAGTCAGCTCAACAGAGGGTGCTATATTGTTTTTCTATGGCTTTTCTCTTGGAGTGCCAGTAGAAAGGTTAAGTAAATACCCTGTGCTTTTCTCAGGCAGTGGGATTATACTCCATATGAGATTTAGAAATGTGATGTGTGCATATGTAATGGACGCATTGTACAGCAGAGCCCCGCTGACTGTAACATGGGGCTGTAGGCTTCTGCGTTATTGTGATCTCCATGGAGACCGGTCTGAGTGGGCGCCATGGTGATGCGACTGAGCTGGTTTACATGTGGTGTTCCGTGGCCGCTCTATTGTGGCGTGTCAGTCAGCTGGAGAACGAGCTGTGAGAAATATTCCCTTTCACATCTGTTTCGCTTCACCAGAGATGCACGCGGCAGTTCCACTATTGGATTGCAGTTGGCCATAGGACTGGCATGGTGCTTATTAGTCCTGTGAGCAAGCCGCTTCCCTCAGGCAGAACGCTGAGTGTGTTGAAAAATGCGACTGAAACCTGAACACATGAAAGGTCCTCGGTGCACTGCTGTGTGTGTCTGGTGCGGCGCAGTACGGTGAGGTCAGGTTACCGTCCCGCCAGCTCAGCACTCCTTTTCCCACCCCTTTTTATAAGCGGGTATTCTACCAACACATTTCATCTCCGGGGCAGACCTCTCAGTGTTTTCAGAAGTGTTACAGTAACAGGAGCGCATCTGTTTTGGGGAAATCGGTGCTGAAATTGAGGGAGGGGATAGGGACCACTCGGCTTCCTTCTCTCAATAAATTTGCTCCAAAGTTCATTTCCCTCTGGGTGTAGATCCTTCGGTTGCCATGGAAACTGCCATCTTGGTCGGTTTAAGAAAAGAATAAAATAAAAACACCGAAACAGAAATCCCGGCACACCGCTCATACGCGCACGCTTTCGGCGTGTGCAGCTGGCACCTCGAATCAATCAGGCTAACAGATTAGCACAGGTGAGTGAATTCCCCCACACATCCTGTGCGCTCAGAGCCTAACTCTCCTGTCCCAGTGATGTGGAGCCCCAGCCTGCTCCCGCTGCTTTGTTTATCTTCAGGTCTCGGCTCTGTGAAGACGCAAGTGTGCGCAGACATGACAGGAGGCATCACCCTCCTCTGGAGCCGGTACGGTTGAGTCTTTGCTGAACTGACTCTGTGATCAGTAAGGTTGAGTCTTTACTGAACTGAGTCTGTGATCAGTACGGTTGAGTCTTTGCTGAACTGACTCTGTGATTGGTATGGTTGAGTCTTTGCTGAACTGAATTTGTGGTCATGGTGGATGAGTCTTTGCTGAACTGACTCTCCTGCAGGCTGAGGTCAGGGGAGAGTGAGTCCGTGCAGGTGACTGTGCTTTAGTTACTGACTCTGTGGTCAGTGCAGGTGACTCTGTGCTCTAGACGCTGACTCTGTGGTCAGTGCAGGTGACTCTGTGCTCTAGACGCTGACTCTGTGGTCAGTGCAGGTGACTCTGTGCTCTAGACACTGACTCTGTGGTCAGTGCAGGTGACTCTGTGCTCTAGACGCTGACTCTGTGGTCAGTGCAGGTGACTCTGTGCTCTAGACACTGACTCTGTGGTCAGTGCAGGTGACTCTGTGCTCTAGACGCTGACTCTGTTGTGACTCTGTTCTCCCAGGCTGACACCAGGCCTCCGCAGGGACGATGGCAGAGCCGGAGCCGAGACCGACTGCAGGCCAGCGGCTGGGCGCTCAGGACAGTCTGGGGATCAGCACTCTG
>NC_083776.1:27071838-27079338 GCF_963514075.1 Conger conger | reverse complement strand
TGTTTGGTTTCAGAAAGTAAATCTTAAAACTGTGCAACTGCTGGAAATGTTTGTTTCCTCATCTGTGTTTGACGTCCAAACCAGTGGTCACTCAGTGGTCAAGGAAAGCTATCCAGATGTGGCTGCAGATTCAACATTGACGGGAAATGACACAACACATCAAAATGGGAAAAGGGCTTTATTCTGTATTTATTTTGGGAGAGATGGCCATAGAGACTTTACACAATGGGATGAAATCCTCTTAGACTTAGGACGGCATTGATTTTAAATTTGGTCTGCAGTTTGCATTCCAGTGGTGACTTTTAATGGATTTTGAAACGGAATTGAGCTTTTGTTCTTGTTTATTTGAACGATGCACAGAGCAGTGTTTTCCTTGTGAAATGGTAGATTAAGTATTCATTGTTTAAGCTGTAAACTGCAGATGCAGCTGTGTACGCTGTGTCTGACAGCTTTAAGCCTGGCCCATTAAAATCAGCACTGTGCAGACAGTTCCCCAGCCTTCTGCTTGTCCTTTTCAACATTCATAACATTTGATTTCCATTATTATATTTGTTAATCAGATTTCTTTTTTTGCAAAGTAGAAATGTGTGAATTTCTGGGTTGTTTATGTACTGTTTTAGTTATCGCATAAAGCACACAGCTTATGCAAATGATGTCCTCTGAAGCCATTGTTGGCAATTTTTAGACCCCTCCCCTTTACCTTAGCAAAGGACTGTGATTGCTTCCCTGCCCCCAATCCGTCAGTCACAGCTATCAGACCTGAAGCAGAGAGGCGCAGTCGAAGATATGACTCCATATGCCAGGGAGGCTGTAAACCTTGAAATACGTCAACGTTTCTTCCCATCCCCCCTGCACAGTTCCCCTCTTCATTTGGCTTTGAGTCTGATCAGAATGCTGTTTTGTAATATTTAGAAGAGCGATATTCAAATCCGATGTCACCCAGAACCCTGAAATTGGCCCTGTTTTCTGAAATGATTGTGTCGCAGAAATGTAATCTGCTGGGTGTGGCGTCGGCATTTGTGTGTGAGGCTTTATTAATGGTGGAGGAAGGAAGAGGGCTTTAATACCCCCATAATTGTTTGCAGATTTTTCCCAGGGAAGAGGGGGCTCCTTAACAGGGTCGGCCGTAGGTCGCGTCGGAGAGCCGTCGCCTTCCTGGTTTGTTTGGCTGTAGAGGTTTCCGGAATGGTGCCAAACCCAAACCATTTGAATGAACCACCTTTTCTGGGATACGATTCCTGCATACAAATCTGATTAGTTTCTGTATGCAGGATGGTGAAGCATGCGGCCATTCGCATGGTTGTGATAGTTTCCTCTCCATTTCTACAGCTGTGTTGAGGTAAATTCACAGTGTGTGAAATGGTGAGGACCGGATTTTTCCTGATTGATCAGAGCCTAACTGACTCAACCAGAGGCAGAGTTTGTGCACTCTGACAGTTGACAGCAGAAGTGAAGTTTCAGCAGTGAAGCCGAACACTAGCGGCCCACAGAGACGTTGGAGTCTGAAAATGAGAATTTCCTGACCAGATGAAGGCTCTGTAGTGAAACATGAGCTGTCTCCACCTCACCGTGCGCCAGAACCAACATGTTGCCCGGAGAGGTTTATAAATGAAGCATTAAGCTGCTGGCTGGAGCGTGTGGAAATCTGCTCACCTATAAAATGTGTAGGTTAAACGAAGTGTAACCACTTAGAAAGGCTTATTTTGTCTGTCTTAATTACACAATTTGACTTAATCGCGCACTATTATTTGATCGAGTGTTCCAGAGTGTCAGATTCACTTCTTGGAAATATTTTTGTTATGGTCATTTTAACCCCCCTATTCTGAAACCTGAATAGTTTTACCATATGGTTGTGCTGGTATCTTTTACCATATGGTTGTGCTGGTATCTTTTACCATATGGTTGTGCTGGTATCTTTCACCATATGGGAGTGCACACTGACCGGACTGGTGGGCGGTGTGCACTGTGCTGTAGCAGGCCTCCATGAGTCATGACCGCCGGTCAGCTTGCTTTGTGTTGAAGAGGATGGCAGTGTTGGTCTGCTTCCAGCAGCATTACTGTGGCCTCTGAGGAAAGGACACTAGAGTGATTTACACGCCAGCCCACCCCCTCCAAAAATGCACAGTACCCCGATAATTCAGCCCGTGAGAACTGGCCCTGATGTGTCCTGGTGGCTGCAGTCACATACACAGAGGGTGGCTATGTGAGGAGCTGGCTTGAGCCGTCCCTCACTAAATACACTGAGCTTAGTCTACGCTTCAGCTGCCTTCTCACTGTTTCATGAATAAAGCCCTTGCATCTCTCTATGCAGTGTGTGGGTTTTCAGTGATTTCAGTCTCTTACCCACTGGGCTTCCAAGTGGGGTAAAAAAGGCAAGGATATGACAAAAATGGTTAGTTTAAGAGGAAAGAACCTAAACATGCATGACGAGGACATATTGAAGGCTGCAGTTTTGTCAGTTCACATCATCGGCTGAGACCCTGTCCTGTCAGACTCTCTTTGTTCTGCCCCCAAACTGACACTGTCAGGGCATTACTGTTTCCCCCTCTCAGTTTCTTCATCTTGGGCTGCATCTTGGATTTTAATGTTTTCTCTGGAAGGGAATTTTCGTAAGGCCTGTGAACATTATTAGTAACAGCGTAGTCAAGCAATGCCCGCTCCCCCTTCTCTATTATAAGCACATAAACCACAGTACCAAAATCAGTGCGAAAAAGGGCTCCAAGAGCACGTTGTTCCTGGAATTCCATGCTTGCCCTGGTTGGAATTTCTCAGGAAATTTGGAAGTGAGAATGATGAAAGGAGGGATGCAGTAAATGAAACCACAGAGGAGCTTCGCCAATCATATTGCAATAGCCGTACGGGAACCAGAAAGTACAGACAGAAAGTGTCCATGAGTTTGGATTCTTATGACAAATTCAGTACTGGTGGAGAGCCTCTCTGGTTTCAAGGTGACGACGTCCATATTATTAACCCTGTTTGGAAGCAGGACGTTTTGGGGTGGTTGCTATGGAGCTGGTGGTGGTGTCGGTGTAGTAGTATTCCCTGTGTTTGAGAAGTGTGCTTATAGCATAATTCTGTGTTGAGTGGGGCTGGTGGTGGTATTGAGAGGATCGTAGTTTTCACAAAACTAACACTTACCCAATCCATTAGTCACCATTGTGACATTTTCATGAGTGATTGTGTTTAGTCCAACATTTTTTGAGTGGTAATGTTGCTTGCAGAGCAGTTTTGCACGTGTGTGGTCTCTAGACCATAGCCTTTACTTGATGTTGATGTTCTGGTGCAAAATGGCTGCCTTACGCTACATGCAGTCGCTCTGGTGACATCTGTGCATTTGACTGAGATTACAGATTACTCCCGACTAAAGGGAGGATGATTGCTCGTTATCCACTTACAGCTTGGATGGAAGGGGACGCCTACCCGTGCTCTGGTTGGTCAGGAGAAATGCCCGGTGTTTTCATTGCTCAGCCATTGTGCGTAAATGTTCTCACTTTTGCCCAGCGTTGTCCCCATGTTGGTCGCCAGGTGTGGCCATGAGTCAACCAGATTTTACCTTACATCCCGTCAGAACCCACCGAGGTCTACATCTGCTGGAATATCATACCTTCATAGCATGCATTATATTGGGACCATCAAATGCAAATAGTTTGGATATTAATGGAGGGAAAAGCTCATTTTAACCAAATCCATGATGCATTATGCATAAGCTCATTTCATGAATGCACTAATCACATCGGCCCGCTGCTGTCAGCTGGCTATAATCCTCTCAGCACACACACCAATAACCTGGCCTCCGCACGCTCCGATCAATACGTGTGAGAGGAACTTAAAGACCTTAGAGGGCCACTTGTACATGTCGCGTGTTCTAAGCTGCCCGGCAACTTGGACTTATTCCTTTTTTTTTTTTTACAAAAAATGTCACTACCATGGATTATTTTTTCTTTTATATTTGCTCCTGCTAATCAGTCATTTATATTCATTTCTAATTTGCGGGAATGTCAAGCTCAGTGTTTGCCGTGTCATTAGCGTTGACCGTGATTATCATGTTATTAGGTGAGGGGATGGCAGGGTGACGCCGGCTGTGTAAATGTGCTCCGGAGAAGAAAGCGCAAGAAATGTATCGGGTGGACATGTTTAATGGATTGACCCGATCGGTCGGCGGCCTGAGGTTAAATAACTCTGTAGTTCTCTGCCACGTTCATTTCCACTGTGACATTTATTTTTCCTCTGCCGTTGCAGCGATTCGAAAGCGAGCACCAAGCCTCCCCCATCTGTTCGCGCCGCATAGATTCAATCCTTGAGCTGTCCTCGATTCATCCCAAAATACAAACTAAAAAGACTTTGCTTTTCTTATGCCCGCCCACACCAAGATTCTTTCTTTCTTTCATCCGTGCTTCGCTTGCCTCAATCGACCTTGGCAGTTAATTTGCCTGGACTGTTCGCAGTGTTTGTATTGGAGTCAGGAAGCTGAGATGAGTGGATTAGTGAGAGCTCGCTGGTGAAACGGGGGGAAGTAGGGCACGGCGGCTGAGGGGCAGTTAAGGAGCAGGACGTGGAATCGGGAACCAGGAAGTCCTCTCACAGACCGCTGCTGTTGTGCCCACAGGAGAGGGTGCTCAACCCCAGTTAATTTAATGTAAACCTCCACCTCTATGACTGTGTAACATGTAAAATTGTGAGTTGTGTAAATCACAAAATGGATTTACACAACTCAAATGGGCTGTTCTTTTTCTTGTGCTTTCCTGCCCCCCCTGGCTCCCTCTTGAGGCCGGAGGGAAGTACTACAGCCCATAGCAACACAAGGTCAGCTCACACACTGACGTGGACTGTAATTATACCAGAATACAAAACTGAGGAAAACTAGATTTTCCCATGATAAGGATGTTCTGGCTGGAGCTGAATTCAATCTGAACTGAATTCCATCGAGAATTAATAAATTAACCTCTCGTAGGTTTTAGACAACTATCCCTGTGAAAGCCCTGGATTTTAGTCACGAAAAACTCATAAGAAGATGCTAGAAAATCTTTACTTATTTGAAGATCCTCAGACTTCAAATCGATGAGAATCTGCAATAAATACAAAAGTGAGAAATGATGAATTATTAATAGAAAACGTTCTGTTGGATGAGAAGCACAGTTGCACACACACACACACACACACACACACACATACACACACACACACAGGAGCAAAGCCCAGTGCATTGTGCAATGTGTGCCATCACTGGCTGCAAATGGAAAGTAATTACAGCATTAGCTGGGCTCTTTTGGTTGTGATAAACAGTAACTGCCTAAACAAGCAGAATGATGATGGAGCGTCTGTGCGGCCCAATGGCAGCACCGTGCGGCTGGCTCCCGGCGTACCCTGGAGTTAATCAGGAGGAGTGCTGTTTGCTAATAACCTGAATGCAAACACACACCAACAATTTCACACCAGCATGTTCAGTTTCATCAGGTGATGCATCTTGGCGTGAATCGTTAAACGATTGCGGTTTTTGCATTTTTAAAATAATTCGCAGAAATGTATAACAATTTTCTATATGAGAGTTTTTAGTCATTACACAAAATAGTCCCTCAGAAGGGGCCCCATATGTAGTTTCTTCCTCTGGCTGGTTGCCGTGGTGTTTCCTGAGCCTGTAGGACATTGCCATTCTGTTGCTCTCCCCGCTGAACCAGACCACATGACATTACCTGGTGGGCAACAGCCAACCAGAGGGCAGCTGGTGTCATTCAGTGTCTCCTGTATGTCCCTGGAGTTCCTGCTGTTCTCTCCAGTAGAGGTGGGCTGTGCCCGGCTGGTCTGTAGATGCTATGAATCTGCGGGACAGGACTCTGGCAGGGGAAGCGTGTGTGTAGTGTCTGACGTGAGCCATATGCCTGATGTTAGCTTCAACGGCTAAAAACACCTGTCAGCCCCACAGCCCGGGGCACTGTAAGAAGCCCTGACACTCTGCGTCCCAAACACGGGTTATACATTACGCCGCGGAACGCACCGCGCGAGAGGCTCCAGGAACGTTAAAGAGAACGCGGAGAGCCGTTGTGCTTAAAGCGGATCTCGTCTCAACTGAATACTCTGACTTAATTAGTGCGAATGGTTAATTCGCCCACCGCACGTTCATGCTGACGCGTTCCCCCTGAAGCGCCCTGCAGTAACATGTAGGATTAAACGCAGGCAGCATGTGCATTTTTTGTCTCAAGGGCTATATGTGTTTGAAAAAAAAGACAATAAAATCCTTTGCGATTAAAATGATCGGTGGGCTCGTTAGGGGGAATGATTGGGCTCGTTAAGTAATTCCAAGCAGATGTAAGAAAGGGAGCCATAATGCATGACCCCCCTCCCCCCCCCCCCCTCAGGGTAGAGTCAGGCCCCACTGCCTCTGAGCTCTATCGCCCCCTCCTGGCCATGGTGATATACAGCCCTGTAGCTTTTAGAGATTACATTAGAGATAGACATTAACGCCATTTGGCAGACGCTCTTATCCAGTTGATGAGACTAAGCAGGAGACAATCCTCCCCTGGAGCAATGCAGGGTTAAGGGCCTTGCTCAAGGGCCCAACGGCTGTGCGGATCTTATTGTGGCTACAGCGGGGATCGATCCACCGACCTTGCGTGTCCCAGTCATTTACCTTAACCACTACGCATACATATATGACATTTACAGGGTAAGTGTACACAGTATTGCTCGCTCTTAACTGAATCAGAGTCTTAAGTATGGAAGCACAATCTAAACAGTCTGGAGGTGGCTGTCTGGCTCTCATCTGCAATTAAAGTCAAACGCAGCGCTCCTCTGACTGTGACCTAGAGACCGACCTACTGGTTATGGTTGGGAAGGCAACATTGTGTCGTTCCATTTCACATTTAGCTGGAATCAGTTGAATTATGTAATTTGCAAATAAAATGATACTGCTTAAAACACAAGCCTTAACATATGTTCCTGTTTATTCTATTTATCCTGTTATCTGTGCATAACGCATGCAAATTAGCGTTGACTAATTTTTATAATATTTGTTTTTTTTTTTTTTTTTTTTTAATCTTAGGTATTTGCTTAGTGCTTTGATACTGAATATTGAATGCCAACTTTTCCTTTTCATACAATCCTCCTGTTCTCTGAGTGGTTCAAGGCTCTTGACGTTGGGCGAGAGAGATTCTGTATGCATGACAGAATCGGGCTGCATCCGAGTTGATCGTTTCCTTCTGGATCACGAGGCTTTCTGAGGAGACTGCTCTGGTGACGGCAGATAGGCTGATGGCTAATCACCGACTTCCTGATTTCATGAAAATCCCCTTCAGTTTCATTCTTTTTGACGTGGGGGAAAAGGTGAATCATTACAGTGGTCTTTGTGAAGTTATTTGCTTATCTATATATCCTGTGTTTAATCAGGAAGTGTGGCCCTCTGTGCCTTGCAGTCACCAAGAGAGTGAGGCGCAGATAAACACTTTCTGTACCTGCATGATAAACCCAATGAGCGTGAAAGCCTAGCTGAGGGTCTGTGGAGCTGTT